>NW_015113353.1:236473-243326 GCF_001443285.1 Poecilia latipinna
TGGGGGGGGGGGGGGGGGAGGGGGGTGGGGGGGGGGGGGGCAGCTTGGAGACGGCTGCGCTTTATTGAACTTGTTGGGGTTTGTAGGGCCAAACAAAAACACATAAAACTGGGTGAAAAGTATGGGAACCAGCTCTTGTTTTCCTTCTCAACTTTAACATCCACTTCACCTCACTGTACTTCACCCAACCTTCCCCACAAACACCCCTATCTTTGGCACTTCCTCTCTTTGCTGTCTGACCTCCTTTTTTCTCCCCTCAGTTCCTCCGTACTGTTGTCCTTCGCCTTCCTGTCCAGCAATTCAGCATCATTCAGGCCCATTCAGTGCGGTTTTACAGTGCTGCGGTCAAGCAGCACCTCCAAAGGGGCCCGTGAACTAGGTGGCACCGACATGGAGGGGGGTGGAGGGGGAATAGTCAAAAAGAAGCGGTCAAGATTGAAGATTACCAGATTAAAACCCACAACTTAACACCTCCACTCATTTCAAAATGAAATTCGACGTTGGATCTCCTGCTGTTGCGATCCGCTCATGAGAAAAGAACATGATAATTAGAGCCACAAAGACACGAGGGGGGAGGGAAGACAGATTTTAGGAACAGGGCGGGAGGGAGGGGTGTGGACTCCGCTGGACAAAAGGAATAGACTGTGAGTAATACAGGCGTCTGGGTGCAACTGCACAGGCATCTAGGACTTTGGTCTGATGAACGCGTAGAGACTCAGCTTGAGTCATGCACACACACACACACACACACACACACACACACACACACACACACACACAAAAGAAAAAATCCTTCTAAGGACATTATGATGTGTGTGGGCAGGTTATTAGGTCATTCTTTCAGCCTCCTACTTCCTATGTTATTGCTTTAGGAATTTTTTTTTTTATCCAAATAGAAAATTATCTTGTTATTGCCCACACAAGTATGGTCTTGATCTGGTAGGCAAGCTCAGAAGCGTAGGAGACAACCATTCATAGTCACTTAGAAACTCTTTATTCCTCCTTCTGACTGAATTTGAACCTCAGCAAGTTGTCTTCAGTACATCTAGCTGCCATGCTTGACATGTTTAATGATCTCTGTTAACTGTTTCTGGGGAAGTGGATCCAGTTCCACATGTTTTTGAACACTTGTAAACTCCTTTCAGTCAATTTGTGGATGGTATTATTTTGTACAGACAGAATTATACTTTGTATTCTGATTCCAGTTTCAGTGGAGGGAGCTAAAGATGAGGGTGATGGTCAGAGGCCTTCCAATCTCAAAGGTCATCATCAAATGGAAATGTTCAGTATGCCGTGTTTATCAAGACGTAAACTAAAATACTTAAAAGTTGAAAACTCCTTTTGCATTGTTTTATTATCTTCTGAGAGTCGTCCGTCTCATTTCCTTCCAGAAACAAACTTCATTATATGAATATATACATACATATGTAAAATTAATCAATCAATATGCCAGCGGTATGAATAATATTAACCTCCCCCACATTTATTAACACTCCAGGTTAAGATGTAGAAAGATATTAAACAGTGAACTTTAAGTTTTACTTGAAACCATGTGTCCTGTCTCGTAAAGAGTAACATTTTAGCTGCTGTTTTCATTTCTAAAACCAGCTTAGAGTGTTACATGTCATATTTACACCCAGCGAAGGAGAAAGTTGCTCCACAATGTGGTCAAACTTAAAAGCACAGCATAAATCTAAAAGAAAGTTTTTTAAAAATGTAGAGATTTTGAAGAGTTTCAATAATTGTGGCATGGGTGATCATGTAAAAATTAACTTCCCAAAATGTGGATTAAAAAAAAAATGAATGCAGTAAAGTTAATGTATTCAACATTTTTGTTAAACAATAAAATACATTTTGTTAACACGTTTACCAATAAGAGCGTAAAGTGCTGAATGTGGTGCATTGATTTAACAAAACTGACCTTTGCCTACATCTCACACACACAGACACATAGAAAAAAGAGATAGATAGACAGGAGACGTTTTAGTTCCAGCTGCATTTTCTCTCTCTCTCTCTCTCTCTCTCTCTCTCAGCTCTTATCTCCTCTTCTCTGCTCTTTAACCTTCCACATTCTCTGCCTCCTATTTCCAAGTTAAATGCTGCCATCCTTAGCACCCTAATCAAATCCATGTGGTTTGCTGGGTCAGCATGCCAGCAGCGAAACGGTGCTGCGCACACGCATTTTTGGCTGCAAATGAATGCGCGTGTGCGTGTGAATGTCACCCAGACTGTTTGTTGTGCAACTGTTGTGAAAGTCAAACAGAGCAGTGGTTCACAGATGTCTTGGTTTTTCACCCCTGGAAAAGGAAAAAAAAAAAATCTGCTTCTGAGGCTGTAATTTCTGGAGGAGGGAGGACGTTCGCTTGTCATTTTTTTTTTGTTTTTTTTTGTGCCATCAAAAGCAATGATCTCAGAAAATATGAATGTTTCGTCAGCTACTCTGATCTCCCAATGATCATCCAGCCCCTCCACTTCGTCTGACACTGAGGTAAATCAAACGACAAACCCTCACTAATTCATAAAGGCTTTTACGAGCATGCATTTATAATTCCTGTCTGGTAGTTTCTTTATTGGAAAAACTGCATGTAAAAATCCCTTCCAGACAGGAGTTGGTGCTTTGGAAGGCCAGGGTCAAGTTCACATCTGGGATCACTCACGATACCGGGGTGAGAACTTCTACCGGAGGTCAGCTAGACGATAAAGTGGAGAATGACACTGAAGTGTGACTTTACAGCAGGCGAAACACTTCTACGTTCACATGGACAAACTGCAGCTTGTGCAGACGTATCGCCCGTTTTACCGAAACGACAGTTCAAACACGAATTTTACAAGGCCTCAGCCAGCATAGGAGGTCACCATCATTAGGGCACAGACTGTTCCTTGTTTGCTTCACGGTCCAGATCAGAGCTCTTTGGCACCATAAGTAGCCTGGATGTCCTGCAGATACGGTTCAAACCTGAGTCATTTGAATGAGGGAAGGAAATAGGAAACAATAAGCAGCACAGCAGGAAGGGAGAGCAGAGATATGGAGCGGGTCGTTCTGGTGACAGTGTTGATATGAGGCTCCGGCTGATTTGAATAGAAATCCATAAATCCACTAAGGAAGAGAAGTACCAGAGCTCTGCGAGACTCAAATCTGAAAATGAGTCTGTCACATTTTAAAGAACAGATTCTCTGTCAGGTTTTGCGATGTCCACAAAAAACTTTTTATGTGTCCGGCTGACAGAAAGGCCTTTACACGTGTACATAAATGTAAGGTTGAAAGAAAAGAATGCAACTTTTTATTTTTTTTATTTATTTATTTTTTTTACAAATTAAAAACAGAAAAGCATATACCATGCACACCCCCTGAGTCATCACTTTGAGCCACCTATCACTAGGATTTGTCCACGTTTGAGCCTCTGTACTCTAGAAAAGTACTGCTGAATGGTTCCAGAGTAAAAATAGACACAACATATAAAATGCTCCTTCCACTTGAAAATGTTTTGTTTTAAATTTAATATGTACCAAACTATGTGGTCATAAAGTGACAAAATGTGCATAGGTGCAAGACATTGCACCTTTTTTTTTTTAAACTAAGCGTATTTTTATATGAAATACCAAAAAGGCCGTGGATATTTTCTGGAGTCCAGAGATCAGACAGATTGTAAAATTGCTTCCAAACACAGAACCAGACAGGTTTACGTTATTTTTTTTTTCTGAAAAGGTTTAAAACCACAAACTTATAAGTTTCTAAAGCTAAACTTTTATTATCTAACTTGATAACAGAACACATAGTAAAATCTGACTTTCTCCGAAGCTTTTTCAAGTCAATCCATTTCAACTTCTCGCATAACGCAGAACCTTTTCTAAACAGATTAAAAATAAGCCTATCCAGTTTTGTGGCAACTCTGCCGCACATCAGATCAGTAACTGCCTTCACTTAAAGTCTTATTTGCAGACAGATCCTGTCACCAAGCTGAATATCAGCCAGTTCTGATGTTAGCCAACATATCTGCTTCTTTGGTATTTTTCCTAACGCTGCAAGTGTTTCTGCCTTTGACTGTGCCTGGTTGGTGATATTAGCAGTAGACTTTGTCTTATTTCCATGGGGCAAAGCCAGCCTGTCAGTTTCAGTGATGACAGGTGATGATATCAGTTACAAAAGATAATCTCGGTGTGAGAAAGAACACTGTAGCAAACAAAGAAGCACAGAGGGATAATAATAGTGGAAACACGGGGAAATGAAGATCAAGTCAGCTAAAGCTGGCACCGGAGGAGCAATCCGATACTTTTTACACCTTCAAAGACAGAGGAGTCTCTCTTCGTTCACTCCCTCTCAACTCTATCTGACACTGCAGGTTGTGTTTTTGATCTCCAAGATTTCCCTGTCTCTCTTTACCGACTCACTTTCTCCTCAACAATAAGATTTTTTTTTTTTTAAATCACTTGCACTCAAATTTCTAACTTTCTCCCTAACTTAAATATTCCTTCTGCCATCCATCTTCTCCTATTATGCTCTCCTCCTCTTCAACAGACTTGAGGAATGTGTCCGAGCAGCACAAAGGAACAAAAGCCAGACGTGCAGGAGGAGGAGAAGGGGGCGATTGGGAGCGAAAGTTGCCCGAAATGAAGGAGAGACAGAAATGGGGGGTGGGGGGTGGAGGGAGGAATGAGTGGAGAGAGTGAGGCCAAGAGGAGCAGAGCACGGATGAGTGCACCTGAATGCTGAGCCGTGCTTTGTCACGGCGTGCTGACATGCAGCATCACACACATTTCAGAGCTCTTTATCAATCCCCGCTTTGAAACGACACACACACACACACACACACACACACACACACACACACACGCACACAAACAAGATGAGTGAGGCTGTCACTGCGTCACTCTGCTTCTAAACCCTTTGATGCATTTTCGTTGTTATGTCAAGGCAATATGTTAAAGGGTCCGCAGCGAAGCCGAAGATGGATTCCCTAGATGCCTTGCCGGCTCTTTTGTCTTTGAACTGGCCACTTTGAATTTGCGGACGTGACTGATTCTTCATTTTGGAGAGAAATGACGTCTTCAGCAGACCACCGGCAGAAGAGATGTGGCCAGAATGTTAGCACAATCAGCTTAACTCTGATTGCAAAAGAATCCGTGCACTTTGAATGTTCTCACATCATAAAAACCAAAGAATTATATGTATTTAAATAAAGAGAATAAAGTTAAATGCCAACACAAAGTGACGCATGACTGCAAAGTAAAAACAATGTGCAAAAAACAAACAAAAAAAAGAAGTTATACAAGTATGGCTTTCGTTTGCATTTAGCCCCGTTACTCTGACTTGAGAAGGTTCATATTCTCTCTCAGCATCTCTACAATGACTTCTAGTGGTGGCAATATCATGCTGAGGTGATGATGTTCTGTAGCAGAGACAGGTCATCTGAGGGAATGGAGATACAACTACAAAACAAAGATAATGGAGGAAACTTGAGATGTTTACTGTGTGAATGTGCTGGAGATATTTTTGCAAAGAAAGGATAAAAATTTCAGCCTCGATGATTATGGTTGGTATGGACATATACGACAGGCAAAGGGTTTGGAAGCTATTTTTGTTTTTAATTTAAAACCAGTGAAAGGTTTGTTGACTTTAAGGAGTTATTTGATGCAAGAAAACTTTTATGCACACGCAGATGTTAGCACACTACCAGTGAACAAATGTTGACAAAAGGAAACCAGGGCTTAGATGGATGTTTGAGAAATATTGCTAGAATCAGTGCAAATGAAAATGCAAAGTGCAGTTTGCACACTGCCTGTATGCCATGCTGAAGAGAGCAAAGTCTGAAGTCCAAATACCTGATGATTAAAGTACAAATGTAATCTGATGTGAAACTCAAAATGTAATAATAAAGTTGATTTCATCCAAAATTCACTAATGGACTTGTCTTTGGATGACTTTGTTTTTGCTTCCAAATGTTTTAGTTGTGCTTTGCCCCAAAAGACTTGAGGCTGTTGTTGCAGAATAAAGAAGGGTTTGGTAAAATGTTGATGAACACCAGATTTTTCAGATTTTCATCCCACCAGATTACATTGCATTTGTAAATTATTATTATTATTATTATTAAAAGTCTATCACATCAAATCCCAACCTTGAAGTTACTCATTCTGATAGGTGACAAAATGCGGACAAGTTCAAGGGGTATGGAAACTTTTTTTTACTGAATTTCTGTGTTTCTTGGTGGAGAAACAAAAACACTCTGAAAAAGATTAAAAGGAAGCAGCAAAAAGAGAGAATGAGTGAAGGAAAACGGAGCGAGTCTGTGGAAATCAGATTTCTGATATGGGTGTCTTGTGAGAACATGCTGTGATTGTGTCATGGTGTGTGGCCTATGTGTGTGTGCGTGTACTTGCGTGTGTATGTGTGTATGTGTGTGTGTGTGTGTGTGTGTGTGTGTGTGTGTGTGTGTGTGTGTAGGGGGTGGGGGGGGAGAGAACAATGTGAACAAGCTTTGTTCACATCAAACTAGCCGCAGTGTGAGATGCAGTTCGCTGCATTTGGACGCAGCCCTCTGCGTAAAAGTGCATATCAAGTTTCCAGACGCTGTTATGCCTGTTTGTTAGTCATATGTCTCTGTTACAGGTTTGTGTTTTAGTGGGTTGGAGCTTTCACACAACATACAATAAGGGACCTAAACCCTCATTATTGCCCACCAATCCTTCGCTGGAGTCACCGGTTAATTCGCCGTTCAGTGAAGCGGACAGGATCATCCATCAAGAGTCAATAGTTAACGTCGGCTTTGTCCAATTTTCATCCATCATCACCGCGTGCGTGACTGTGCGCGTGCTCTTTACGCGGATACCTCCTACCCTGCGCACCCCCCCCCCCCCC
>NW_015113353.1:246726-247857 GCF_001443285.1 Poecilia latipinna
CCCACCTCCTGACCCTACCCCGTCTACCAGATCTCCTCCTCTTGCCCCTTTCTTCCGCCCGAGCAGCGGGGGGCAAAAAGCTTCAACGTGCGTCAACCCCACCTCTTCGTACTAATCCCGGCACATCCTCTGCTCCTGTGCGCTTCCCACAGGAGGGTTTTATTTTCCTCTAACGCAGTCGCAGCTAAATGGATATATCCCAAAAGGTCGCAGCCAGGAGCTGTATCCCATTACCAGCACTTTTATTTTATGGTCAGGCGGAGCAGTGGCGCACAGGAGACTGGGGAGGGGGTGAACTTGACTTTCTTCTCTGTTCACAAACACGCACACACGCATACAGAGACACACACAGACACACACTGCCGCTGCCATCCACTCAGTCTGCCAGTTGACTGGTTCTTCCTTCGCACCGCCCTGCCAAGACGACATGTTCTGTCAACAGACTGGCTTGGCTACATTCTCCCTCTTTTGAAACGGCAACGAAGCAATCAATGCAATCTGCATGACAAGTTGCAAAAAACGAGACCTCTGCTGCGCGCCTGGCTGCTGGGGCTGCCATTGAGGTTGATGCTAAGCGTCTCCAAATGCTGATCTGGATTGGCTCCGTGCCTTAACCGTGAAATGCACATGTTGCCTGCAAAGGCGGGGTCAAATCGAAACCCCCCTCTCTCCCCCTCATCCCTCAGTAGGACTCCGGGGCGTGCCCACATAAAAAAAAAAAAAAAACCGAGGGGGCGTGCGCATCCCCACTCAAGTGTCTTCGCTTGCCATTCATTTTAAGCGCAGCAGCTTTGACCTAGCATCACACAGTTAGAGATAAGAAGAGCTGTCAGACGCAGTCGCTCAGACTGAGCTCAATCAAAGCATCCTGCAGGCTTCAGGTCAGGCGGAATAACTGGAACTTATATTTTACGCGCGGAAGAACTTGGACCTGTCAACTTACTTTAATTAATTCATAACCACCTGCAGCCGAAGATGGAGCGCAAATTCCCCGATTTCTCTGGTACCTGGGAAATGAAAAGCTCGGAAAACTTTGAAGAGCTTCTGAAAACTCTGGGTAAGCAAAGAGAGTGATGCTTAAAATGTGCTTCTCGCTTCTTTATATATATATATATATATATATATATATAT
>NW_015113353.1:251044-259450 GCF_001443285.1 Poecilia latipinna
TTTGTCATTCTGCAGAACCAAAAACTCAAAGCTTGGGCCCCCACCCATTTTCTCTCCCATCTCCCCTCCTTTTGGCCTGTCCTTACAAACACAAAGGAGACAAACGGCGGCACATCTGTCCGTGAACGACCTCCGATTATCTGAGTGGGTGTGATTACCGTGGAGGGTAGACAGCATCATTATGTCAGTATCAGTCAGAGAGAGTAACAAACACCTGCTGTTTGAGCCCCTCAGGCCCACAGCACCACTAAACGTCTCCTGATGTCATGGTCTTTTTTTCTATTTAAAAAAAAAATGTTATTCCACATTTAACACAATTGGTTTTACACTTAAGCCAACAACGATCTGAAATGATAATTATTTAAAAAGTGAAATAATTGATATGTGCCAGCCAATAAAATTATACACCAACAACTGCCTGTAAGACCATTTAAAGAGCGTAGAAAAGTTTTGTGAAGTTAACTTTGCAGTATGTTCAAGTGAGCAACACGAGTTGAATGAGATATTTCTTTAACTTGCTCATACAGATTTAACTAAAACAAGCAGAATATCCCAGAAAGGTTTATTTATTTCGGAAATTCAGTTCAAAAAATGAAATTATATAGATTCATCACACAGGGTGACATACTTGAAGTGCTTATCTCTCTACTTTAGATGATTAAGGAGCACATAGTGCCATTTTATAGCACAATCAAGAAATTATATTACCCTCAGTTGCTTTAAGAGTGTTGTACATTTCAAATATGACTTTAAAGAAATCTGACTTTGTAATTTAATGCCTTGAAATTGGGTCTCGGTCTCTACAAAAACTCCTGATCTTTTCTGAAACCTCAGAATGTCTCCACTACAGCATTCTTCTATTAAGCATTTGACAACGTTTTTACCAGCGTTGCATTGAGAAGCAGCTGGTATTACCTGCTCAACAGATGCGCAGTTCCACCAGATGTTTGCTAATTGTTGCTGGCTAGTCTGAAGGAGCTGAGTGGGAGAGGTCTGCTCTGTCAGGGAGAAGCTGGGAAGCTTTGAGGAGGAGGAGGAGGAGGAGCTTCATCCTCGAAGGCGGTGCTTGGTCCACACAGGGATTTTGCGCAGTTAAATATTTACCAAGAGAGGTTCAAGGAAATCTCAAGCATTCATGAAACAATTAAGGCAACACTCAAGGTGTGTTTTTGATGTAGGAATGGCATTATAACACGATCTGAAGTTCAAAAAGTAGATTTTACATAATACAGCCCCTGTGACTTCTTTTGAATCACGACTCTGCTGCAATAATTTCTGCCTATTGGCTTTTGTTTATACTGAAACTAAGCTCTGCTTTGTTCTGGTGAGTTGCATCCCTACGTCTGCTCGCTTCGGCACGTGGCAGCCATCATCACTCACGAGGATCCTATCTGTCCGGCATTTTCTCATCATTTTTCATTAGACGATTTTCCAAGTCACACCTGGAATTCGCGTCATCAACTCAGAGCGATATCATCACAGCAAACAAGGTCGCTCTTTATCTAACTCTCTCTCTCAGACTCACTCGCTTTAATCCTCAGCACATGGAGGTCACTGAAATACATGTCAAAGGCCACTACTGCCCCTGAGCTAACACTCATTATGGCAGAGAATTCCTGTTGAAGCAATTAGTGAGCATGTTTTGCTCCTATAATCCTGCCTGTTTGTCTCCATCACTCTATGTGTGTGTCTGTGCGTGTGTGTGTTTGAGGTGAGAGAGGAAAGGGGCTCTAACAAAGGACAGGATGGCGATATGATTAGGTTGTACTGTGCGCAATAATCAGGGGTCAGGATTTCTCAATACTGTGAAAAGTCTGAAGACATTAATTGTGTGATTTCATTCTGTTCGCAAGGACACAAACTTTTCTGATCGGCAGCTCCTCAAGGTTTCTGACGGTCTTTTAAGTTTCATTTGTTGTCCTGAACCCAAACATTTCCAGAGATTGACTGTTAAATCGTTCAACTCAAAACTCCAGAAATAAACCGGCGCTGTGTCCACGCATAACAGGCAACTTAGCAATTATCTGTATTAATGTGGATCACCATGCACTCTGATACCAACATCTCTTGAGTGTGAAATTGATCGAAGATAAAGCACTTTAACACATGAAAAGATATTTTAGCACCAACATAATGATTCCCAGTGAACTAACGCTTCATACCTGACATTCAGGAGACGATTAACTGGAAGTCTTTACTGATTGTTTCAGTGTGAGATAACTTTTATTTATAATTCTTCTACTTTGGATGGTTTTTGGGGCCAAAATCATCCTTTGGTTTTTCACAATTCTAAATTTTAAGCACACACCGCATGATATGTTGTCATGGTAACACTCTTGGATTGGAGGGAAAGTGGAAGAAAAATCTTAAAAAACATGTCTGCAAAAAACAACATCAAATGATTTTTAAAAAAAGCAACTATATACTTTCAAATTTAATTTGTAAAACTAACTTAAAAATATTTTAGGTTATTACAGGACAGCCTGTAGATAATATTTTAATGGCCTTTGATTAAAGGCCATTAAAAGACAACAACAACAACAACAAAATCACAAATAATACAAATAAAACTTTTGCAAGAATGCAAGTTAATGTGACTCTCAGGAACGTTGCTCCTGGTTTCACTGAAGACACTTCACAGCTGGACGAGGCCCATCAGCACCACCGACGCTCCTCTCACCATCTATTCGTCCTCTCTTCCTTGACTAACTCCTCCTCTCCGTCTCTCTGTCCCAAATGCTTCCTATGCACTTTGACCTCTGACCCTGACTGTCTCTCAGTGTCTGTGTGTGTTCTGCGGTGAGGTCTGCCTTTTGGTCCCACGTCTGCAGACAGGAAGGGTCGAAGGTGACCTTTAGCTCGGAGGATTTAGCAGAAGCACCCAAGCCTTCCTTCTGTCCTCACCAAATGGCTCACGCTTCAGGATATGAACTCTGTTTGCGATAAAAGTTTAAGAGGAATTTTATTCATTTATGTTATTTTTTTTTTATTCTTAGTAAGCACAAATAAGTAAAACTGTGGAATCTGGAGGTTGAATCCATTATTAAGGAAGCTTGCAGATATATTTATTTGTAAAACAGAGAATATTTATTTATTTATTTTTTATATTTTGTTTTTAGTTTTATTAAATTCAATGAAAATTACAATATAAATAAAGTTACAAGTTTCAGGACAGAAAGAATTACCAGACTGATTACTTATCAGTGAAATGACAAAGAACAAAGTCTGTGTGCAGAAGTTCCTTTAAAACATGATGCTACGTACCAATTCATCTAAAACACAATCACGTGAAACATTATGCACTCCAGGATTTAGTATCTTTATTTGAATAAAATCTGCTATGTGAGTTTCTAAGACTGCACATATTGGCAATATGTTGAAAGCTTCAAGTCTTTGCCTAATAATTTCCAACTCGGCGTCACGGAGTGCAGCCTGCATCTTATTCCTCTCCTCCTCGACCAGATGCAGGTAATGCACCCTCTGCCCTCGTGCAGCATGCGTACTCTGCATACAGTGTGGATGCTGGGCACACTCTTCATGGTTGGTGACTGTGCATTTCTCCGTGTGTATATTTACACTCGGTGACAGGTGGGAATGTGTGTGAGGTGAGAGGTGTGAAATTCAACTCGACGGAGCATACACACTTCCCCTCGCACTTGGACAGAGATCTTCACACACAACACACAGACCTTCTGCCCCTCGGCAGTCTGAACACCCCTCCTCTTCTTCCTTCTTCTTCTTCCACAGCCGTCTGAATCTCATTCCCTCTTGTTTCCCACACTGCAAAATCAGATTCCCTCTCTTATCTTTTACATTTTCTCTGACAACTATCATGTTTGGCTAACACATTTGCCATCAATTAAGTAACTTTTTTTTTTTTTTTTAGCAAGTAAGTAGCTTTAATTTTAGCCGCTCATATATGGAGTAATTGATAAATGGAACTCCCTTTGTGGTTAATGGAAGGAGGAACGAAGAGAATAATACAACAGCCTGCAGAAAGTGTAAATCCCCCAGTTGAGCCTGGGTGTATTTAATCTGTGGGTGCGTGTTTGCATGTGTTCACGGATGATGTTGTCAGGGGAGAATGCAGATGTGCAGACTTGCTTTGTTTCATGACCTCATTATTTCCCCATAATCATTGCTGGAAGGATTTATGGGACGCAAGTGAGCGCTTTTCCCTCTCAGCAGAGCAGGATATCTTTGAACCTATACAGTGGCTTTTGTCACGTTTCAAACATAAATGTGTTTATGTTTTATTGAGATTTAATGAGTTAGACCAAAAATCTGAAAAGTCTGTAATTTAATCCCAGCATAAATCCGACTGCTCAGTGAAGGAGTCAGAGATTCATTAGAGAGCGCTGGTGAACAAACAGCTTCATGGAGCGCTCCTTTCACTCCACGGGGTTTGCACCTCTTTGTATTTAATCCCAATAAATTACAAACCGGATTCCAAAAAAGTTGGGACACTAAACAAATTGTGAATAAAAACTGAATGCAATGATGTGGAGATGGCAAATGTTAATATTTTATTCGTAATAGAACATAGGTGGCAGATCAAAAGTTTAATCTGAGTAAATGTAACATTTTAAAGGAAAAATATGCTGATTCAAAATTTCACAGTGTCTACAAATCCCAAAAAAGTTGGGACAAGTAGCAATAAGTGGCTGGAAAAAGGAAATTGAACATATAACAAACAGCTGGAAGACCAATTAACACTAATTAGGTCAATTGACAACATGATTGGGTATAAAAAGAGCTTCTTAGAGTGTCAGTGTCTCTCTGAAGCCAAGATGGTAAGAGGATCACCAATTCCACCATTGTTGCGCAGAAAGATAGTGCAGCAATACCAGAATGGTGTTACCCAGCGTAAAATAGCAAAGACTTTTAAGTTATCATCATCAACCGTGCATAACATCATCAAAAGATTCAGAGAATTTGGCACAATCGCTGTGCGTAAGGGTCAAGGCCGTAAAACTCTACTGGACGCTTGTGATCTCCGGGCCCTTAAACGACAGTGGCATTCCTCAAACAGGAATGTCAAGGAAATAAGAGCCTGGGCTCAGGAATACTTCCAGAAATCATCGTCGGTGAACACAATCCACCGTTCCATCCGCCGCTGCCAGCTGAAACTCTACAGAGCAAAGAGGAAGCCATTTCTAAGCAGCTCCACAAGCTCAGCCGTTTGCACTGGTCCAGGAGTCATTTAAAATGGACTGAGGCAAAATGGACGACTGTTCTATAGTCAGATGAGTCACGATTTGAAGTTCTTTATGGAAGACTGGGACGCCATCTCATCCAGACCAGAGAGGACAAGGATAACCCAAGTTGTTATCAACGCTCCGTTCAGAAGCCTGCATCACTGATGGTCTGGGGTTGCATGAGAGCTGGTGGCCTGGGCAGCTTGCATGTCTGGAAAGGCCCCATTAATGCAGAGAACTATGTTCAGGTTGTAGAACAACATATGCTCCCATCTAGACGTCATCTCTTTCAGGGAAGACCCTGCATTTTTCAACAACATAATGCCAGACCACATTCTGCAGCAATCACAACATCATGGTAGGAGAAGGATCCGGGTACTGAAATGGCCAACCTGCAGTCCAGATCTTTCACCTATAGAGAACATTTGGCGCATCATAAAGAGGAAGATGCGACAAAGAAGGCCCAAGACGATTGAACAGTTAGAGGCCGGTATTAGACATGAATGGGAGAGCATTCCTATTTCTAAACTTGTGAAATTGGTCTCCTCTGTCCCCAGACGTCTGAGTGTTGTAAGAAGAAGGGGAGATGCCACACAGTGGTAAAAATGGCCTTGTCCCAACTTTTTTGGGATTTGTTGACGTCATGAAATTTTGAATCAACATATTTGTCCCTTAAATTGATACATTCTCTGAGTTTAAACTTTTGATCTGTGATTTGTGTTCTATTGTGAATAAAATATTAGATGTTGGCACCTCCACATCATTGCATTCAGTTTTTATTCACAATTTGTTTAGTGTCCCAACATTTTGTTGGGTTTGTACAGTTTGTACACAGAGGACTTATATGACTAAATGTGAACAAGCTGAAGAGGGATGAATGCTATAAATATCTGCAGGACACAATGTTGAAAACATCAGTAAATCAGATCGTAAAGTGATTCTAACTCGCTTTATTTGTCGGCCTTTCATATCTTCAGGGGTGAATGTGATGCTGCGTAAGATTGCAGTGAAAGCCGCCTCGAAGCCGCTGGTGGAGATCTCGCAGGACGGGGAGACGCTGTCCATCAAAACGTCCACCACAGTCCGCACCACTCACATCAACTTCACCGTGGGCCAGGAGTTCAATGAGGCAACCGTGGATGGCCGCCCCTGCACGGTAAGCAAGCCTAGATTTGTTCCCAAACGTTTGTTCGTTGTTTTAAATGCAAACACTCGTGTCAGAGGCAGAATGGGCGTGTGAGGAAGGAGCGGCCTACGCGCCATAAATTTGTTTAATTATGCTTTTCCATCACGATAAAACTAATAGCACACCTTCACTCCTCCCTGGTTCTCCGAGGGCCCATCAAGATTCGCTTTGCTTTTCAACATCCCAGCATCTTCCCGCTCCATCCTCCCCTCTTCGCCTTTCTTGCCCTCTGCCCCTCCCTAATTCTCCCCGCTGGCCCTGCGTGGCCTCTGTGTGGCCGTCTCCAAAGCAAACACATGCATCCAGCCAGGACTTCACTGCATCACAGCTTATCACTTCCAAGTGGCCGGCCCGCAATGGGTTATTTCTCCGGTTCCTACACTATAGACACTCATTCATTGGCTCCTTTCTTTGTGAATGACAGTAAGTCAGTCTGTGCATCCAGGCAGTCATTTTTTTCCCCCCCCTCATGATTTTGTTTTGCATTTAGAGTTTTCCACGTTGGGAAACAGACAGCAAGATCATCTGTGAGCAGACTCTGCACAAAGGAGAAGGTCCCAAGACGTCTTGGACCCGAGAGATCACCAGTGACGGCAAGCTGATCCTGGTAAATCACACAAACTGACAAAAAAGCTTTGCTAAAACAGTCATAACACTTTCACTTTTTTACTTATTGTCACTCTAATACTCAAAATCTTATTGGGATTTCATGGAAAACGATGCGCAGTTTTTTGTGGTGTGCATTTATTTTCCTGAATTACTGTTTTGTTGAACCACATTTCTGTGCAAATAAAGCTGCATGTATTTAGGGATATGCCTCTACTAGTTTTGCACAGATTTTTGACCCCTCCTCTGCAAAATAGCTGAAGTTCAGTCAGACTGGATGAAAAATGTCTGTGAAAATCAGTTTTCAAGTCAGGTCACAGTTTCTCAATTGGATTTTTGCTTGACTAAGCCATTTTAACACAAGTGTACTTTGATTAAACATTATTTCTAATCATAAAAAAGAATAATCATCTTTTCTATGTACGTCAGAAAGGTTCTTTTTTTTCTTGTGTTATCAGATTATTGTTTTCCATATTATTGTTGCATTTCTACGGAAGCGCATTGCTATCACGCACGAAAATTTTTTTTTCGATCGCTATCTTGTTATAACGAGATAGCGATCGAAATTTTTTTTTTCTCTGCGTGATAGCAATGCGCTTCCGTAGATTTCCTCCATGTCTTGTGGCAAACCTTAAACTGGACTTTGTGGCTTTCTTTTAAAAAATTGGCTTATTCTTGCCACCGTAATTTTATTTAAGGCCAAGTTTTCTTTCCCAAAGTTGTCCTATTAACAGATTCTCCTACTTGAGGCGTTGGAATATTTACACCGTAATTACGCTGTACAGATAACGTTTAAATTTATGTTCTACTATCTTAACTTTTAGCATTTAAGGCCTATATTTACATAAAGTAAGAACAAAATGAATAGTTTCCAGGCTCATATTAATAAAAGCTTTTCATCAAAAGGACAAACTCAAGTTAGTCTCGAATATTCACAGGGTTCAACTATAAATGTTATGAACAATCATAACACATGATTTATGGACAAACAGTTTGCAATGAGTCAGACAAACATCGCAAATCAACTTGACTTGAGTTTTATCTTAAATCAGACTTTTAAGCTTTCACCAAAGAAAATATTGTAAACTGTCCATCTAATACTCTGGAAACCAAACAAAAGAAACATATATTGTTGGGGAAACGTCCTTTGTTCTGTTTCTGGGGCTCCCAGTGGGCATCAAGGAATGCTTTATTAAGTCATTATGAAGATGGATTAGCTGCACCGGTGGTTCTGGTTGACTGGCGCCAGAGGCGAGTCCAACCCCCACCTCCGAACCCATTCTGCTCTTTTTTGTGTTTTCACGAAAGAATGAAGATTTTATTAATGCCAAATGAATCTCTGTGCAAAAAAAAAAAAAAAAAAAAAAAAAAAAAAAAAAAAAAAAAAAAAAAAAAAAATCCCGGCTTAAAAAAAGC
>NW_015113353.1:262567-266406 GCF_001443285.1 Poecilia latipinna
TTTTTTTTTTTTTTACAAAAAAAAAAAAAATTTTTTAAAAACAAAAAAAAACTTTTGAAAAAAAAAAAAAAAAAAAAAAAAAAAAAAAAAATAATAATAATAAAATAAAATGTCCAGTCCAGGTTTTAACAACTGGAGCTGCTTAGATCTTAAATTACAGATAATGCAGTTCAGTCCAGATTCCTCACAAAAAAAAAACTAAGTAGACCTTTAATTTAGCAAAAATCCCCAAAAAACAAATAAAAAACAAAAACAGGGGTGTTCCCTCTGCAGTGATTACTCATCCAATAAACAATAAAAAACTTGCTTGGGGCGCAACTGAGATAACTATTTCACTTTGATTAATTATCAAAGTGATAATCACTTTGTCGCCCTGGGCGGTATGGCTCACCGCCCTGGGCCGACTCAGTCAAACTCCAGTTTTATCATCAATATTTTTAGATAAAACTAAAGATAGTTATTTTTTTTTTGTTTGTTTGTTTTGTTGTTGTCAAAATCACTTGTGGCAAAAATTAGCTTATCAAACGTAGCAAGTTCTTTGATAATCTCATCATCTCAACAATTTAGATTTCCATTAAAAATGCTATTTCTTAACAGAAACTTTTTTTTTTTCTCGCTGGACAAATGAGCTCTAATTAAAAGTCAAAGTTATTTGAAGGCTTAAACAGGGTTGAAGAAGATATGCAAAAAGCGTGTAGGGTGTTTCATGCCACGTCTGGAATGGTTAAAGTCCAAATCCACAGGATAAATCTGACTCACAAGTCTTTAAAATGAGTGAACCGCAGTTGGTCTGCTTTAGGAGGGAAAAGGCAGCCAGACAAGCAAATGCTCATCATTCCTGCTGCTTTTCTCTGCTGGGAATGTCGCAAATCAATCCAAGTCTGGTCAGCCTGACCACGATTTGACAACATGCTCTGAGATCTCGCAAGTCTTTCAAAACAGCGATCTTTACAGGAACGCTCCAACAGGGAAGACACAAAAGAGTCTCTCATTTTTATTCTATGAAAGGTTATGCAGTTGTGTTGTGCGATATGACAGAAATGTGTTGATCCTGTTCCACATGACAACCAGGAGATGACAAAAAGAAGAATAGATCGCATTCCTTCCTGCAGTAAATCCTTTTTTTCTTTCAGCTGAGCAATTTGTAAATCAGAAAGGTATTTACCGGGAAATACTTTCTTGAGGGTTGGCATTTAAAACTCTTAATTTGCTCTAAAGCACTGAACCAACAACCGCTGTGGAGCAGCCAGCAGCGGTTGACGTGTTTGCGTCAGAATCGAATGTCTGTTTCTGTAATCCTGTTAGGTGCTGGATAAATCACATTATCCTGGCCTACAAAAGAAGGCACTGCCATTGCACTTTGAACCAGTTTGTCACAAACACAAACCTTTATGTACTTTATAAGGAATTTATGTGATAAATCAGTGCAAAGCAGCACATAATGTAAGAAGGAAGGATAAGGACAAACTATTTTCATGAATAAATCAGAAAAGTCTAACATGCTTTTGTAGAGTCATCTTTCATTTACCAATTTCAGCTCTAAGTCTTTATTTGAAATATCTCAAACTTAGCCAGATTTCTGAACAGCCATTTTTAAGAAGTTGCACATATTCTCAATTGGACTTAGCTCTAGACTTTGACTATGCCATTCTAAACACATGAATGTGTTTTGATCCAACTCATTCCTTTGTAGCTCATTTTTAAGCTTGACGTGTTGAGGATGTTTTGAAAGTCCCCCCCACCATTTCATCACCGCTGGCAAGCATAAAATGTGCATGAACACTTTAGCAAAGCGGTGAACTGGATCAGCATGAATTATTGACGGTTAAACTGAGTCCAGTCCTGTGAGTGTTAACGCTGTCCTTTGTTTGTTGTTTCAGACCATGAGGGCGGACGATGTGATTTGCACCAGAGTCTACGAACGACAATGAACAACAGCACTTCTCACCTTTTTTTTTTTTTTTGCCCTTCCAGTTCCTCTCTCCTCTTCAACGCTCCCCCTTTCTGTGTGCTGGGAGACACCAATCTGAAGATTTATTCCAGTTAATCTGTTAGCTCCACCATATAATATTAATGTGGTAACTGTATTTAGCATGTCACATTTAAAATCTGAGCTTCTGTCTTCGTTTTCCTTGCGCGTTTTCTGACCTGACCAGCTCCATTTTGGGTGATGCATCGAGTCGCTAAATTGCAGCTCGTGCATTTGTTGTCTGTGCGTGTGTGTGTGCGCTTGTGTGTGTGTGTGTGTGTGTGATTGAGGGTTGTGCAGCAACAGCAGGCGAGATGTGAGACTATATTTGTAGATGTGTAAGCCAATCCATGAGCTCTTCCTTTATCAGGTCAGTTTTGACGTCTGTCCTCTCCTCTTTCTGGAGCCTTGCTCTCCTTCGCCCCATGTAATTTGCTTTTTGTATTCATTACTACACAACTTTTTACACTGTATCTCTTTTGTATGAAATAATAAGAAAACGACCCTTTCTAGGGGGAAAACATAAACCACCTTGACGTCAGTTCTTTGGCTCTCCTGTGCAGAAAAAAAAAAAAAAAAAAAAACTATTAAGGAGCAGTAAAGGCATTTAACAGTGCCCGAAGTTTTATGGTTTGTGAGTGTAGCTGCAGAATGTGTGCACATTAAATGGCTCCATCTTATTTTAGGCTTTCTCTCAGCTGTCTGCAACCAGAATAACTTGTCTGTCCCCGCCTTCTTCACATTCTCTGTCCATCTTCTCCCCCTCGTCTCTCTCATGTCTATACTTTTCGTGACTAGTTTTCCTGGATCTGCTCATCCTGCAGCTTTCCTTCACCCCCACAGCTGCAGTTCAGTAGTATTTGTCTTATTTCCATTTTGTTTGGCAGTTGGAAGTATATTGTTTGTTTTTTACGGTTCTTAATAAAGTTTAACAAGACATTTTTTTCAGTCAAAGCCATCCTTTGTTTCATTGTTTTGCTGCTACAGAGCCAGAAAATCTTTTACCGTTTTATTTGCCAAGGGGTTTTTTTTTTTTTTTTTTTGCTTCACTATTTTTTTTCTCCCACTAACCTATCATTTTAGGATAGATTTGTTATTAGATGTTGCTAATGTACTTAACTATGATCAATGGACTTTCAGACTTCAGAAGTTTTCCATAAACGATGAGCCAATGTGTTGACATAAATTTAAAAAATGTGTTTTTAGCAGCCAAAAAGAAATAGTCTGTCCCCATCTATCGTTTGATCTATAAAATGTAAACAGTGAAATAATTTTAATGCTAATTCTTTTTTAAAGACCTATAAAAACATTGGTCATCTGTACATTTTTTGGGCCAAAGTCTTTTTAATAAGAACCACAGAAGGAACCCAAAGAGTCACGAGGCTGTGGAACCGCAGGCTTAAGGCTGCAGGCTCCATAAAATACATCGAAAGAAGTGGTTGTAAAATGAAACTGTGTAAAAGTCTGAGTGTATTTGCAAGGTTTAGGCACCACAGTAACCAATGAATATCTAGAATCCACAAACACTTTAGACCCCCTCTAAAAAATCTAATAACTGCCTATTTTAATACCTCAAACTCAGAGCTATACCTTAATAAGCATAAGTAGGCACAATGGAAATCATCTTGGCACTGCCACAGAAACTAATACTCTTTTTTTGCTCTCTCCTGTGGACATACAGCCAATTAGCACAAAGGAAAATGAATGTTGCTCCTGAATTTGCTGCTTTGCAAACGCCAGCATGTCAAGTAACATTGCACCAAAGTATTTCAGCTTCCAAAGCTCAATATATATATATATATATATATATATATATATATATATATATATATATATATATATATATATATCTTTACACACCCCACACACA
>NW_015113353.1:269543-275675 GCF_001443285.1 Poecilia latipinna
GCACCAAAAAATATCACATTCCAAAGAGCTATATATATATATATATATATATATATATATATATATATATATATATATATATATATATATATATATAAATCCTTGCAGACCCCACACGTCCTGGACACAAACCTTTTAGTTAAGTTTTAAATGAACTACGCTATTTGCAGAACAGACAGAATCCCATAAATACTTGTTACATTCTATCTGGTCTTTCTCAAACCAGATACAATTGTTTATTTTTAATTTTCCCGTTTTATGTGTATTTAAACCTTTGAACTAAAATCAAATTCCTTGCTTGTATGCACAAACTTGGCAAGCAATGCTTCAAACACAGTTGAAGACTTGCTTCATTTAAAAGTCTGACATCTGAAAAGAAAGGTTTTCATTCTTCAAAAATATGACATAATTTGGGTATTTTTTTGTATGGAGAACAACTATTGGTGTCCGTCTGATTTCTCCTATTTCTAACCTCATCAGACCAGTCAGTGACCCCTCGTTCCTAACGGCTGTGGACCCAACGCTTTGATAATCTCTCAATCACTCAGAAGAGGTCAAAGGTTCAGCTTCCTCCTTTTAATTTGCCACCCATCTGTACATATAGCTGGACATACACACGAGCGGTATTGATCTCGTCATGCTCAGCGTAATCCCGGTGGAAATCCTTTCCTATGACGCAGCTGTGGTTTTGGCAACTTTTGGGGGGATTACAGGACAAATACGGGTCAGCGTGCGAGTTGGAGTGCGAGCCTCCTGACTGATCGTTAAACGGTCAGGGTGCAGGTCAGTGGGCACGTCTCCTGTGGCAGGAAATACCACTTGGATTACGGGGTATGGCCGATTGACAGCAGATGTGCCTAACAAGTAGCAGGCCGTGAAGGGTCCTGGAAACGATGAGGGAGTAACGATGGGAAGAAAAGACGGATGGCATCGGGTTTGCACAGAGGCGGAAAATAAAAACTGGACGTAGATGAGTTCCTGGGAGAGGAATTTGGTATTGATAAAACCTTTTCCGAGTATCTCATCTTGCCCTGCAGCTTTGTGTTACAGTGTGACCCCAATAAAGTCTACCTCCTGCTCTAATAAAAGAGGTAAATAACTACCCCTCCCTCGCTCTTTATTACCCCCTGGGGCAGTAAAAGACAGCTGTCTGGCCCACTTCAAAACGCCCAGCCTCAACAAGGCCCCATGTGAAAGAAAACTCACACGTTCACATGAACGACTTAAAAAAAAATAATAAAATTACACTGTACGCAGCTCATTGTGTCTCACCCAAAAGCCATGCAGCCAAACTGCCTCAAGAACAACAACAAAAAAAAAAGCTGCAGAAACACCTGAAAGACACAAGGATTTATTCCAAAAGAGTAATGAGAAGCAGAAAACATCTTTGAAAGATTCATATTAGATTTCCCTAAAGTCAAAAATGAATGGCGCACTTCATTCCTCAATGTTAAGTGGAAATTCAACACCGTTTCAGCATGTCTAACAAGGTAACTTCAGGATATCTAAGGAACCCAACACTAATGCATGGGATGTTTGTGGTAGAGCAGGTTAGTTTAGGTGCCCGGGGGCCACAGGCTGACTCACGCCGCTCTGTGTCCAATGACTTATGAGCGGAGAGGAGGCCGAGATGTGTGTGCCTTTCTGCATACTTGACTTTTCCTGAGTGTGTGTCACAAAAGTCAAGGCAAGTGATTTGCGATCTGTTTGAAGCGACTATCGGGTTAAGGGTCAAGTGAATTCTGGCTTGGATTGTAAAGAAATGAGAGGCCTCGGAGGATGAGGAGGAGGAGGAGAAAGATTGATGGATGGAGAGGCGGAGCATTCCCACCACGTCCTCACAGTCGTGCCTTTTATAGGTTGGGCAAACCTTCAAACGGCGCACTGTCTCTCGTGTAGGGGATTCATTCACAAATGCGCACACAACCGTTCGAACGGAAACACAACACCGGCGGACGGAAAGCACGTCAGTCTCCAACGGCGGAGACAATCAGACCACCCAGGAAACCCTTTGGCTTCTTGTAGAACATCTGTTTGAACAAGATGATGGCAACATCACACAGCGCCTTGATAAAGGCATGTGCAGATTATACTTGTCATGCAATAGTATAATTACAATATTAAATTTCCTTTTAACATCTTTCTCACGTTACGGACATGATGCACAAACACAAATTAGAGCTAATTATTTCCACAAATAAAAATAAACAAAAAGTGAAGTGCATGTGTATTCATCCCCCGATTTAAGAGTGTAAAGAATCGTGTTTCACTGTAGTCACAAGCATTTTTGGATATGTGTTTGAAGAGCTTTTGCTCATTTTTTTATTTACAGAATAACAGTTTCAAGTATTTTTTACATATTTGGTCTGGGCTTTGACTAACACATCAATATTTGTCAATCTAAACCTAAAAGTGACTCTTTTTAAATACAAGCAACACCCAAGTAATTCAAGTAACACCATCTTTGTTTGTAAAACACACTTTGAACTTTTATTATTGTGGTTATACATATACAGTTTAGGTTAGAGGTATTCTGTTGGTTGTTAAAAACTAACCCTAACTCCTAAACCAACATGGCTGCCTTCCATTAAAACCAATGGGGGAAAACTAAATAAACTCTACTTTTTTTTGTTTTGTTGCCTTTCTTGTGTTTTTTATTTGAGTGAATCCATCGCATACGACCGTTGATTCAGAGTTTATCAAAAGTCTCTTAAAATCCCAGTGAAATGCATTACTGCTGTGGTTGTAATGTGACAGAATGAGAAAAAGTTCAACAAGTTCAACACATTTAATTAATTTGTGCCGTTACTCACACTTCAAAGACAGGAAAGCCATTACTAATGTTGTTCTGGTCCATCTGAAACTTGCAAGCTTGCATTTAGATGCAACAATTAAAATTTTATTGGGGCCACAGTATTCTCAGAGTTTCCTTTTTTTTTTTTTTTTACTGTCTCATGGAAAGACATGAGAGAGTGTGGAAGGCATGCAGAAAAGGTCTTGAAAAGATATCTGGAAATGACGAGGCTGGGCACCTTGTTTCCCAGAGTTCGTTCCATCGCTTTAACATCTGCGCAAAGAAACGTTTCACAAGTGGAAAGTAAAATAAAAGTGGAAGAGCAAAAGAGAAATTAATTTGTAGCCAAAAAGAGGGGTGAGTTATTGCTTCCTTTAAAGTCTGCTGCCTGTAATGAAAGATAAATCTCTCAATCAGGCACAAAGGAGGCTAAGTTTCATTCAAACATGTCGCCTTTGTGAGCTCTTCTGTGGGGAATCTCCAAACTGATATCAGCAGTTCAGCAGAAGCACACACACACACCCCTCTTCTCCTGCGCAGACAGCCAACCCTCAGTTTACAGGCCGAGCCGATTGAATGAGCTCTTTGTAAAAGTTAAGAGGTAATAACAAATCTGATTACAGACTCTGAACATTAAACTCTGGGCAAGCAGAGGACAGCAGCAGAGCTGGAGGATGGTGTTTGAAGTCAGAAGGATTGAGGGAAAGACGGAGAGAAAGCATGGGCGAAGCTGAAAAGGGAGAGTGAACGGGTAATTCATCGAGCTTAGATCGTCAAACTGCCATTAACTTCTTTACATTTTGCTTTCAAGGAACATCTGGCACATTATTGTTTCTTGGGCGTTTGATTAGATTCAGCACTTTCCCTCCAACGTAAGAGCTGGTTACTTTAGCTCCCTCCACAGATGCTCCATCAGACTCGGGTCAGGACTCCGGCTGGACTGCAGCCAAACTTTCATGTTACTTCCAGTCAGAAGAAACACGAGAACGACACTTTGTGCACAACTATTGAACAAGGATTATTTTTATTGCTCACGAAATACGGTGCTCTCAATTCATACAAAATCGCAATAAACCTCAAGTAAGATTGATTGAGAAAGTAAAAGTGAGGTTTTTGCTTTCTAAACAGAATATATGTGGACAATTATTTGGCAACTTTCGTTGTGCAGAATTACTAAATGAGAAACACATTTTCTAATCGGACTTTTTTATATTCATTTGTTCAAATAAGAATTGCAAACAACTACAAAGTTCCCAATAAAAGTTTCTGACATAAAAAAAATAAATAAAATCTGTGAATAACTTAGCCTGGCTTCTTTTCAATAACAGTGATCAGCAGTCCATTCATGGACGGTTTCTTGATCTGTTGTTGATCAACTTTTTGTCTAGCAGGACAAAACTCGGATGCATGTGATGAAGGATTGTCCCAGATGAAAATCGTTGTCTTTCTGACTGATGCAGCTTCTTCCTGTACCACTGCTTGAGGAAAGTGTCTCCTAAAAACTGGTTTGTTAGTTGATTTCAGGCTCACATTCAGCCCGACCACGAGGTCAAAAGGTCAAACTTGTTCATCATTTACTCGCTAGAATCTGTGACGTTGACAGAAATCTGACATTTATTCATAAAATCAGATTCAACAATTTCTTCACAGCGAGCAAAATGGTGTGAAATATATTTACGCAGTCTATAAATTGGGTTTTGTTGTTTGCATGTGGAAAGACTGTCTCATTTTCTTGGTTTTGGAAATGACTGTGCAAAAATCTCTGCCACGAACCACAAAAACACACTTTGGATAAAGGAAGTCAATAAATAATTAAAAAATCTTGAAAATCTAAAGAGGGCAAAAACTGACAAGCAACCAAAAAAGACGTAGCTTTATTTGGGAATTTTATGGTGCTGAATGAGATAAAAAGGTTGTCAGGAAGAGAAAAAAATCATCTGAATAAATTAATTTATTATTTAAGATTATTAGGTAATAACACTTGCTTCAATTTCCATCATTCGGCATTTGAAGCAAGACATGCAACAGCTTGTGAACGCTTTGTTAGCTCCCCTGTGGCAAAGATTGCAAATTATAAAAGCTTTTCATTCCAGCCAAGAGTCTTTTTGCCCATTTGTCTGCCAGCTAATGTGAAATTCATGGAATGTTGTTTTAATAAGGGCTAATAATTAAGCTCTTCATGTGCAATGAAATGAAAGCCTGACGTTTGATGAATCCACTGTGGTGCTTCACAGCAGGAATTTAGCTTGGAAATCTTTTTCCTTAAGCGCTCCCTGTTCATTTGGGGACATGAAGGACCACTCCAGTGAGTAAAGAGTCTTCCTGAAGGTTTTCTACATTTAAACAGAGGCTTTGTTTTAACTCATTATCAATTCAATGAGCATGAGTCTTGGCATGCCCTACATCTCAACTCCATACCAGCTACTGCTGATAAATGGCTTTTTAGGAATTACACAATGTGCTTTGACCAACCTAAACACAAAACCTGAGCTCTGCCAAAAAGTTTTCCATATCTTTCTTTTACTTTAAGAGTAAAAGTAAAAGTTATTGATTCTTATCTGTAAAGACTAGTTAGCTGCTAACAAAGGAACTGATTGTTAGGACATGGTTCATGGAGCCACAGGATTTTAAAAAGGATTCAGTTTGCATCGTGAAGAATACTAAAAATAACTAGAGCCATAGCAAACAAACTGAGCCTCAGTGTCATTCAGCTTAGATATCTTGATGAAGACCCACATTTTATGCGCTTGTTTCTTGCATTGCATCATTTTTAGGCAGTAAATAAGTCCTGCACCACCACAGCTTTGGAAAAAAATTTAATGAATTAATTATGACATTCCTAATATTTTGATGCAGCTCAATATATTTCTAATTAGTACATCAAGTACATCTTTGGGTGTGATGATCAGTATCATGCAAATCGGTTTGAGTGATTTAGAAAAATAAAATGAAGAAATACCCCAGTTACTCCAAAGAGGCTCAATTTAAGAGCTAATTTCCGTGTGCAAGGTAACTCAAACCTGAAGCATTTTCATTGCTGTTTAAGCATGCAGAGAGGTTTTGGTCTACACCACATGTGTCAAACTCAAGGCGCCATGTCATTTTATGTGGCCCCCGCAGCATTTTATAGGCCGACATTGACTTACAATAGGTTTTGAGCACGAATTGACTACAAACTACATCTCCCACAATGCATTCCGATTGTTACCAGCTAACATTACGGCTTCTCGCCACTAGAGAGCAGCAGAGTCGCCTCAAGCTGCTTATTGATTTTCCCAGCGAATAAAACTGAGACATCGACAAGCTAACATCAAAAGAAGACATCCAAGAAAAGAAAA
>NW_015113354.1:0-10835 GCF_001443285.1 Poecilia latipinna
AGTTGGGTCACGCTGAGGCGATTCCCATAGTGAAACACCGAGCGAAGTTAGAAAAAGAACTATTTATTCAAAGCAGTAATTAGGCCAAAACTGTTTAAAAAAATGTGCATTTTTAAGATATACAACAAACAGAAAAACCCCTTTGTCTGTAAATGTTTCAGCCAAAACTCAAGTGGTTTAGTTTTAGCTTCTCTTCAGGTTCCCTGAAGGAATGATATGAAATAAAATGTTTATTTTCTTATTTAAAAAAGACGGTATATGAATCATTCCATCTTTAAATGTATTCATAATATTGTATAAAAAGCTAAAGTAGTTAAGTGAGAAATCTGTAGAATGTGTAATTTTTAAAATTTGATTAATTGTCAGAACAATCGATTCCTAAAAGAATCGTTGGTTGCAGCCTGAGCCAATGAGCATCTAAAGCTTTTTTTGATAAACTATGTTGTATATTTTTGGGTGTGAAGGATGGATGCACTGAAGATTTTTGAGTCTATAACTTAACCATTAATCGATTTATGAAATTAGTTGATTATCTAAATAATTGATTAATTGCAATTAATCCGATATATACTGTTTAGCTTTAATGCAGCTGTAAATTAAGGAGGATTACTAATAAACACATAATGTGGTTTAGGAGCTCATTTTATTCTCACCTTCTGTATTGTTGGATATTCTGCTGAATCCACAGCTCTGCTGTGAATTTTACCTCAAAAGAACCAACAGAACTGAGTTTTAGCTGCAGAATAATTTATTTTCAGGATAACAAACAAACTGCTGGGATGCTTTTGAGCTCGGTTTGCATTGTTTCCTGGTGAGAGTGAGAGGTTGGTGTTCACCAGCCCGTAGCTCCTGTACGCCTTAGTGACTCCACTCAAGGGCTAAACAAATAAGCGGCTCCAGCCTGTCCTTGGTCAAGTGTGGGGCCGAACAGACGAGGCTGCAGGGGGGAAGCTGGGAGAAAGTGTCTCTTTCTGGGAGATGGAAGAAGAAAGAGGGGGGAACGGAGGAGTAATGCATTAAAAACTGTTTGATTCTTCCTGAGAACCTTTCCATTGAACCTAGCAGTCTGTCTCCTCTAGGGGGCAGTGTTCTTTAGCAGAAGAGAGGCTATGTCTGTCAGAGAGGAAAACATCTTAAATCTCAGTTCAGGAGAGTCTCATTCAGTAGATTTTCTCTTTAAAGTGAGTAAAGTTTTCTGTCCTTTGTTCAAAGTCGAGGATTTAAGTCATAATGAGGTAGAACCCTGAAAACATCCAAGAAATCCAATTTCAAGACGTTAAATTAATAAGTCAAATTTCCTTTGAGTCATATTTGATGTATACAGCATTTTAAAAATGACTGAAAGTAACACAGTTACTTGGTTGTGCTATAAAATATCACTTGGTGCCTGGAAAACACAAAACACTGCCTCTTTAAAGAAAGCTGTTGAGCTGTGCTTTTGTTGCAGGAAGGTAAAAATGAAGTGATTTATAAGTAATTCTCTGATGTTGTTGCTGTTTTGTTCCTGCTCATAAATCTTCAACCAAATTCCTTCTAGTGATGTGAATCCTCTGGGGAGCAGCTGTCAGGATAAAACACAGAACCAGATAAAGAACATTCTTTACACGGTGGACTGCTCTCCTACCTGGCATGGAAACGACTGTAAATGTTAGCTGCTTTAACGTCTTGGTAAACAGTTACAGTTGCAATCTGCTGCTAGCTGTTAGCTTGTGCTGCTTCTTCACAGCGTTGGGTAAAGCTTGCCACCAGTGTAAACAAATACCAGGCAGTGGAAGCGGACCAGTTGAAACAAAATATCCAGCCTTCAGCTAGCCGCACGGCCTCCAGCTAGCCGCACGGCCTCCAGCTAGCCGCACGGCCTCCAGCTAGCCGCACGGCCTCCAGCTAGCCGTCCGGCCGTCCGGCCTCCAGCTAGCCGTCCGGCCGTCCGGCCTCCAGCTAGCCGCACGGCCTCCAGCTAGCCGCACGGCCTCCAGCTAGCCGCACGGCCTCCAGCCAGCCGTCTAGCCGTTTAGCCTTCAGCTAGGCGTTCGGCCTCCAGCTAGTGGCGTAAATTCAGAACATTGTTTAGAGGTAGTACAGAAAATAATGTGCCAAGAACTGAACCTTGTCAAACCCAATTTTAAACAAACCTTCTGTCGGAATCGTCTGGGTTCTTTCTGCATGATTATTTACAAACCATTTGAGAACTAGGGCTGGACAATATGGCTGAAAAACTTGCAATATAAGCATTTTGTATCTGTTGATATCAGTAATTATTGATCTTTCTGCCAAACTGGTGGTGTAATCCTTCCTGTTTTAACCTTCATTGCATTGTTTTTTTATCTTTAAGCAGCTATAAAGAACATTAGTGAAGCCTTAAACTGCTGCTGCACAAGTTTCTCAAAAGGTTGTTGCTAGGTAACCAAAGAGTGGGTTGCTAGGTAACCAAAGAGTGGGTTGCTAGGTAACCAAAGAGCGAGTGAATGAGTTGATTAAACCAACGTAGCTTAGCTCGCTGCGAGAGGTTCAGCGGCTAAAGTCGTTCCTCTGCCTACATCTCCCAGAATGCTGTGCGGTTCTGGATCAGAGTTGAGTGAATAGTCCATATATTGAATATTGTCTACCGTGATGCATATTGTTGTTTTATTGTCCAGCTCTGTCATAAATGGCATCACTAAAAGAAAAACAAAACTTTACAGAAATCCAGAAACATGGAGGAAAACAAAGCTGCTTTTCCACTTTATGAACCACATTTTAAACCGACTTTTACATATTTTCAAAGCTGCTGCCTGATTTATGGTGTGGACTCCAAATTCAGCTGAATTTTGGTTCTTCTGCATGTGTCTCGCAGATGGTTTGGACTGCAGCGATGGTCCAAATTCTTTTTAAGACATTAAAGGATTTTAAAATAAAAAAGGGATAAATAATAAGAGCTGAAATCGTAAATGGAGAGATGTTGTTAGATCTTCATAACTTTTATGCACTTTAACATGATGATCAGTCTGTTGGAGTTTTGTGGCTGCAGCAGAGAAAGAATAGCAGGAAGTTCAATAAGTTGATCAGTGAGTAAACAGCTGAAGGTTGACTCATCCTCTGGCTGCATGAGCTGCCAAACTGTTTTCAGAGATCAAGTGTTTTCACTTGAGGTTTGAAATGCAGTGAAACACTTTTTAATTTGAAAACATTCTGCAGATAATGTGGCTGATTTCAGAAATGTGTGTGCAGCGAGTCGAGTCGAAACGGAGAAGTAACTCAGAACGGTGCTGAGTGGGTAAATGTCTGAAACTGAGCCAGCAGTTTCCATGTCAGATTTATGTATGAAGCAGATTTAAAAACAACTGAAGATGAGACGATAAGAACCAGACAGGCATAAAAACATAAAGCACATCTTATCAACATTCTGTTGAAACTGGCAAGTCAAGAACAAAACATTAAAATGTGAAAATAACACAGCATACCAAACTACCTGCTACTGGAACAATGTGGTGGCAGCATCATGCTGTGGGCGGCCTCCTTTAGCAGTGTTGGAGCTAAACACAGTCCTGCATTAACACCTGTAAAAGCTGCATCTTACAGTGCACTCCCTCCTACTACCAGATCAGTATTTTATACTTTCTGTGGAATGTGACTCCAAGTTATTCTCTGAAAACTCGGAAATTCGCTTTTTTTTTGTTTGTTTTATTTGTTTCATATCTAAAATATCTGAAAGAAAATGCAGTTTGGGAAATGGCAACACTTTCACTCAGTGCCATTTTCTATGCTACTGGCAGCCAATCCTGAAGCACCGCTCGGTTTCCTTGATGCTGATTGGCTGAAATAAGGAAAACTGTAGATGTTAGCTTCAGGTTTAGATCAAAAGATGATATAATGGACCAGTCAAAGCCCAAACCTTAATTGTACTAGATGCTGTCAAGTCTAAACTTATCAGGTATTTTATAAGAAAAAATGTGAGGAAAGTGTTGGTGGAAGAGGAAATACAAGCCTTGTTTTATAAAGTATAACGGCAGATTATTTAACTTGTTGCATTTTTTCTATTTTAGGTGAAAACAATCTGCCATCAGTACTTTTTGTGTCTGGAATTATTGACTTAAAGCAAGCTTATATATTTTGCTGAAAAGTTACGTACAGTGAACTAAGACATTTGCACAAGAAACTAGACAAAATGCTTGGTAACATTTTGTGTTTTTGCAGTTTGGAGTCTGTGTCTTAAATTGAAACGCTCCGTTGGTTTTATGTTTCTAGACTTTGTCTCTGAATAACTCTTCACTTTTTGCCGCTGACTTTCCTTCCTGAAGGTCGACTTGTAAATGAGAAATATGAGAAGCAAATATTTTGGTGATTTTTAGATAAAACAGAATAAAGCTGTAGGTCAGAGGAAAACGACGATGAGGCGTTTGACCTCTTGACCTGTCCTCTGCTCTCTTCAAACGCCTTTTCTGATCTGGTTTAGATGTTTAATTTCCTCCGTTTTGCTCTGATGGTGTCGCGTGTATTTAATCAAAGTCTCAGGCTCGTTTTATACGTCCAAACTTTTTCTAACTGCGGTAGTTTTCTACATCCTGCTGTCACCCGCTCTCCACAGTCTGCTTTTTATGCAACATTTAAGCTGAAACGGTTTTAACTTTAGGCTTTTTTCCTCCATTAAAGTGGCAGCCTCAGACTTTATTAGGGGAAAACCAGGCCTGCTGAATATTCAGCGCTGTGTTTGCTACATTTGCAGCTCTTTGGTTGCTTCGTTTGCTGTTTACTGAGCGTCACAAACCAGAGTCTGTCTTTCCCTCAGTGGAAAGTCTGAAATGGTGCGACTGGTTTCAGTTCAGCTCAATTTGTGACTTAAATATAGATGGGATTTAACCTTAATAAATGATTATCTAATAGCTGTCTTTGCTTGGTTAGTGACATAAATATTTTTATTGCGAACTGGATTTGTGATCTGTGCCTGTTTTTCTTCCCGGTCACGTCAAGTCGGGCGTCTTTCTGAAATCCAGACACACCTGAGCAACAGGCCACCTGTCTTATTGCTGCGCACTGAAATTCTGGTTTCATTTTTGTTCAGCAGCTTCAGGCGAACCAAACGGGTTGTTCAGGTTTGCTTCAGCATGTGTCTCTGCATCAGTTAGACCCAATTTCTACCTGTCGCCTTCAGTCTGCCTTAAATAATAATAAAGCGCCTTTTGTGGCAGTAAAACACGCTGCATAGTAACAAAGATTAAAAACAAGAAGAACAGCAACAACTGGTAACAAATGGACCAGATTTAGTTTCTCCTGTTGGTTTGGATCTTCAGTACTTATTACATTTTCAGCTGATACGGTTCATTTTCACACTGCATTGAGTCAAACGAACCAAACGAGTGACCAGTTCCCCTCCTGGCCTGTGGGGGCGCTGCACCCAGGACAACAGAAACAACATGAAAACAGACGCCCACTCTGAGCGCAGCTTCTTTGGAGGAAATATAAACACAAATGGATTTTAGTGGTTGTAGGATTTCTCGTTTGTCTTTGTTAAAAGAATATGAATAATTTCTCCCGCTAGCGCTAGGCTAGCCTGTTTGTGTTGGTTGTATTTACCCAGAATGCCCTGCGCTGTAGTCCACTTCCTGGTTTTGGAGCGGCCTGTGGTCCGCTCGATGTTCACTTCAACCAAGCTGAGGTTTGGAGAGTTTGCTGTTTCTGTCCACCTCAGAGTTTGATTCATAAACGAACAAACAGGCTGGAGTTCGATTAAACCGAGCAGAGCTGGTGTGACTGAACCCGAGCTCTACCTCTTTTGGTTGCTTTTTAGTTTTAAAAACGGTGGCAAACAATTTGTGCTTCATTCAAGCTTTTATCCTTTAAGACCTGATGAATTATTCCTCTCACCAGGTTGAACACAAACCCAGAAGGAACTTTTCATCTTATTTACTCCCAGCAGTTTTCTTTGCCGTCTTCTTCTGTGTCTTTGGCTGCGTCTCGCCTGGTTGTGGAGGAATTCAGGCCCTCTGTGCTTCATGTTGTTGCTTCATTTGCTGAGGCTTGTGGGTTTCTGTTTCTAGCTCGGTCAGGGTCCCACAACAGCATTTCCAGTGAAACGAGTTCTGAAGGAGACGGGAATTAAAGTTTCCCAATGCTGATGCACAGCAATCTGTGCATCACTCCTTTCCATTTTCAACTGATAAAACTTTAAAAAAAGCTAAAAACATTTTCAGTGTTAGTTGTGGATGAAAAATTGGGCGGCAGGATCAATTTGGATTTTAATATTTTATTGCTTGTGGTTACATAACCCATAAATTCTTCTGCACACAAATTAAATGCAAGATTGCAAAATCTACTGGCATTAATTTCCAAGAATGGCAGGCTAAGTATCTGCTGCAGTGTTCAGGAAATGTTCAATAAATGGAAACAGAAATAAACTTTACTGTCCCACAGTGGAGAAACTCAGTGAGACAGCAGATCAGTGACCTGGAGGGATGGAGGCTCGCACAAATATAAAAACATTAAAGTATAAATGTAAGAAGAAAAACTAAGAATAACATGTTTTACAGTCAGGGCAGAATAACGACCTAAAACACTGGAAAGTTATCAAAAATAGTCTATTCTGATGCAAAGGAATGTGAAGCTGAGTAGGATAACATTTTAAAAGTTTTTAATATACAATTTAAAATATATATATTACAAAAAATATTTTTATAAAAATTTGTAAAGATGTGTAATTTTTAAATAAAAACTGTATAATATGTACATTTTAAATTTTATTACAACAATTATATATTTTTTTAATGCACAAAACACACTATAGTGCAAACTGTTCTGCATTAAAACGTACAATTTACTGTATAGAAATAAAACGGTGCCAATACCAGCAGGATGTAAACACTGAGTTTGTTGTGAAATAGTGATGATTACAGTCTGAGGAGGACGGATCTATGATAAAACAACACAATGTACAAAAGAAACAACAATAATGTTATGGAAAGTTTTTAGTTCCCGTCTTTGTTATATTTTTCTTGGTAATCTGTTTTCTCTTTGTAGAGTGAAGTAAATGATCCAGTCGGTTGTTTTAATTTGCTGAGTATTCAGCAGCGATTCTGCCCCTCCCTCTGAATCCACTCAGTGATTGCAGTGGAAAATCCTCCCGTTACTTTCTGCTCATTAGCAGCATGTGAGGACCCTGCGTTTCACCTGGCCCGGTCCGACCCAAACGGCCTGAAGCGCTCGCTGCTTCCTCTTATAGGACGCAGATCGTCTGGCTGTCATCTGAGGAAGTTTTCTAATCTTAGCTGTGAAACCAATCTGTCCTCCTCAGAGGCCTGTGGGGCGAGCAGGAGCCTGCAGCCCGATTCGCTTCTACCTGCGTTAGAATGAGAGCTAAAGGTAAGAGCAGATCTCTGGGTTAATTCCAGCTGAGGGTAAAGCTGAAGGTGTTTGTGACTTTTTCCTGCTTCCTGATTATCGAAGCTCTTTAAGCTGCAGAGTTACTCGGCGTAATAAACTGCAGCTACACAGCTGACCGAGTGGATTCACTTTTTATGGCTGCGGTGATATTTACTGGTTTTATTCTGGTTTTCAGACACATTTCTGGTTTTTCTCAGTATTTGTAATGGAAGCAGAAGTCTTGTTTTTGCAGATAATCTATTAGAATATGTCAATGATTGATTTGTGTTTTGTATGCAAACATTTGCAGATTGGATTACATTATTTTTCCATTTAAGCTTCTGACAACATTTAAGATTATAGAACCTAGATTTCCAGCATTTGCAGCATTTGCAGGTTATCCATTGTAAAACATGGATCTATTTTATTTTTTATTTTTTTTGTATGCAAACTTCTATCAACATAACAGCGATCGATTTGCAAAATTCATTTTTTCCTCCCTGTTCTGAGGATTTCCTGCTCCTTTTCTCAGGTTTGCATTCCAGCAGCTCATGGAACCGGACACAGGGGAGATGTTTGGTCAGTTTTAGCTTGTGTGTGTGTGTGTGTGTGTGTGTGTGTGTGTCGTTAGCCAGCATGAAGTTGGCTTTCTCGTTTTATCCTGAACTGATTTAACTAGCATGCACCGATAAATGATCACAGATTTCCTTAGTTTTGCCGATCGGATGGATCTTGGCTACTGGTGATGGGACTCATGATTCTATGAACTGAATCTTCAGGATCAGTTCACTTCCAAGAGCCGTTCAAATGATTCACTTCTGAAAATGAACATTTTTTAAGAACAAGCCATTTTATCCCTAATGATGATGTATAGCTGTTTTTGGGAGCGATGTTCACAAAAGAGATGAATCCCTTGTATTACACATTGAATTTATTGTGATAAATGATGATATTGTTGTGTATTGAGACCATTTCCAGTAAAATAATAGCAAATAATTCAAGAACAGATTCTCAAAGATCAATAAACTTTAAATCCTAATAAACATTTAACACTGGAAGACATTTTAAATATCCAAAATAAACAAAACAACAAATAAAATGGATTATGAAATCTCTGGAAACAAAATTATCCTTCAGAAAAAGGTTAGTTGACATCAAAACATCAGACTGAAGACTTTTATCATCCAGTTTTTGGTAGAAAATTATGGAAATGATTGATTTCGTTTAATTGATTTATTGCTTGTTTCCTGTTTGTTTTTGGTTGTTCTGTTTGCTTGAAAGTATCCAAATTTGATAAAACTGGAGAGAAATTAACAAATAATCTGCCAATTGTTTATCACGTCTGCTTCGATTTGGTTGAGTGAACAATCCATGAATGGTTCGTTCTTTGGTTTTTTCATTTCAAAATAAAATTGGAAAAACGAAGCAAGCATGTGTGTTTTTGTTTTTTCGTTTTTAAAACGAAATTAGAAAAACGGCAATTGCAAAAGTATAAAAGAAAACGGCCTGTTAATTTCACTTGTCATTGTTTCATTATTGACAAGCGATCTGACCCGGATGTTCTCGCTGTCCGGCTTACACAGGGACGGCATCACACACATTATGCAGGCTGCAGGGAGACGAGCTGGTTCGTTTCAGGCTACATACTGTGGGATTTTTTTGCCAGCCACAAGTCAGTTGAAATAATGCTCCTGTGAGAAACAAATAATCCCGGACTTTGGTCACTTGCGGCTGGCAGAAAATGCTACAGTATGTAGCCTGAAATGAACAAGCGTGTCTCCCTGCAGCTGTGTGTGAAACGGCCCTGTGTAAGACGGACAGAGAGCATCCGGGACAGACCGCTCGTCAAAAATGAAATGATGAAAACCGAAATTGACAGCTCATTTTCTTTATTTTTGCAATTGCTGTTTTTCTAATTTTGTTTTAAAAATTAAAAAACAAAAAAAAACACGCTTGTTTTTGTAATTTTATTTTGAAACGGAAAAGCCAAAGAATGAACCATACACTGATTATGAACGCTCCTTCAGACTCGTTTCTATGCTGCAGAAAACCTGGTTTCATTTTAAGCTTTGCTCTTATTCTTTCAGAATGAATACAGTTCCTTTTCTGAAGTGAGCGACCCAGCAGGAGGTCGAGGCGCTCAGAAACATAACCGCGGTCTATTTGGGTGTTGGTGACGGTTGGTTCATGTGTCTGAATCGGGTCTATTATTGAACGACCTCCAGGCTCGGCCCGGTGTCAGAGCTGCGCCGCTGTATTTGGGTTCCTCCTGTAAACACGGAAACCGGAGCTGCAGATGGGCGACGGTTCGTCGTCCAGGTGGCTGAAGAGTCGCTGCGCTCCGTCGTACCCGTTGGTTTCCAGTGATGATCTTTTAGCTCTGATCACATTTTACATGATTTCTGGAGTCCAGAAGTTTTAATGCTCCACATGATGAGCTTAAGCTAAAATAAATATACAACACACAGCTTCTCATGTGACGCCGCACTTCCTGGAACTTTGTAGCCGACGGCCATCTTGGTAGGCAGTTGCTATGGAGTTGCTATGAGAACAGTAAACAAACCACAAGCTTAAAACTAGCTCTCACCTTTTTCCTTTCTAAGTTATAAACAATAAAAGTACATTACAACCATGACTCAATTACCACCTCTGTGAAACTAAAATAAATATATTTACTGAGTTCTTTGACACCAAATTTGTTAGATTTTGTGGAGTGGAGATGGGGAGGAGGTTGACCTCTGACCTTTAAACTTTCATTATGTTCAAAGCAAAAGTAGTAGAAACAATTAAAACGTGGTCGAGTTGGTTGACTCCTGTTTTGTCTGATTTGAAGAAGGTGGGGGAAATTCACTCAGGTCTGTTTAAGATGCATCGTCGTGTTTTGGTTGCAAATACTTTTTCTTTCTTTTGAATGTTAAAATGATTCCTCTGAAAAGTCTTCAGTTATTCTGAGCGTTAGTGGCGTTATGTTGTGGTAAAAGAGTGAGCGGGAGGACAGAGCACGAGAGTGATTGACAGCGCTAAGACCCTCCTCCTGCCTCTGATGGTTGTTTGACTGAGTGGTGCATTTCTGCAAACGTTCTGGGAGAGGACAGAGGAACTCTTATTTTTATACTATTACAGCATGGTGATCACTTCATAAATATGTAAAAAAAAAAAACATTTTATAAAAGCTACGTACTGCAGCTTTAATGGCTTTAACTTGGCTCCTCTAAAACTGATTTTGTAGATCAAATCGAAGCCAACTTCATGTCGTTTTTGACCGTTATGTTTTTGTGTCAGTTTGCAGGTTGCATGGCAGTCTGGACTTGATGCATGCCAGTTGCATGACTGCAGAGGGTCTGGTTGTGGGACTGACATCACGCAGCTGCACCCATGGCTCAAACGGTGCACGTAAACGGCAACGGCCCAGGTAAACTCACCTTTTCTAACATCGACAAACCTTTTATCTGCTGCAAACCGTTAGGTCTGTGATGGTTTTTATTAGGGCTGTTGTAAACGAA
>NW_015113354.1:15120-49831 GCF_001443285.1 Poecilia latipinna
GTTTTTATGTTGCATCATTAAAGCGTGGAGAAGTGTGTAAAGTGATGCAGCTGCAGGCATGTTGTTGTTGATTAGGCTTCTGAGTTTCCACATCAGTGAAAGTACGAGCTTTTCTCACCTAATCCACGGCTGAAGCAGTCACAAAGGAAAAGAACATCAGCTTTGGTTATGAACCCACAACAGAACCAGGTGGTGGGAAAACGGCTGAGTAACATGAGATTAAGAGCCAACTTCATGTTCCTTTAATTCAGGAATTCAGTTTAAATGGTGAAACTCGTAGATTTCACATAAAGAACAAAAGTTTTAAGGATCTAACTATGGTGGGTGGAGGCAACTAGTACAACAGAGGACTAGGACAATGTTGATGGGTGAAATGAGTAAATGTCTGCCAAAAAATTTGGCTTTTTGAAATTATTCTCAGAAATTTTCTAGAAAAAAAAAATCTGAGGCCTAAAAATTAAAAATCTGGGAGAAAAAAAATCTCAGTATTGAGATCAGTTGTTTAGTTATTAGTTGTTCAGTTGTTCTTTATGTTTCTACTACCTGATTTCTCAGATTTATTCTGTTCAGAGTTTGACCAAAGATTGTTTCCTGCCTTCGTTTTAGTTTATAAATTGCAGATTTTCATCCAGATAATTCTACTTGAAGCTTATTGTAATGATTTTAATTTCATGGATTAAACCTGTTTAGGTTTGTGTTGGTCAGTTTCAGGATGTATAAACTAGCATGAAGTTTTCTTTTTATTTACAAAGTTGAAAGTTGATATCAATAAACTTTAGAGTCTTCACTAACAATAAATTAATGTCAGTCAGTGATTACTTTGCTTTAAATCACTGCAAATTGGAGCTGAAAATGTTCAGAAACCTGAATATGTTGAGGCAAACTGGCATTTCTACAGAAATCAGATGTAGCAGCTAATTTAGGTGTTTTCTCTTGTAAATGCAAGTCATATTTTAAATCAGATCTATTTAAAATTATTGTTTGCTCTTCCAATGAACGTCTGACACTTTAACAGGAGTGTTAAATATTATCAGAGTAACTGCTGGGTTGTGTTTGAGGGATGCAGAACGGATTCCTCCACCTCGCTGTGAAATATCGACTGTCAGCTGAGGCTCAGCTCCCAACTCACACCTGCAGACGACTCGCATTCCTGCGAAGCCCAACAGGAGAGAGGGAAGAGCTTCACCGCTAAATCCCTGAAGGAATGTGCAGAACGCCTTTTTTCTCAAAGGCAAAAAAATAACCCTAAAGTTTCATTAAAATCGACAAAAAAGAAAGCTAGGAATGTTTTCAGCTTTTGCTGCTAAATGGTAAAAATGTTTCAAGTGTCCTTTGGCTTTAGCTGTTAAGTTGTCAATATAACGAGGTAAATCTTAGATGTTCGCCTGATGTGTAAAAGAAAAACGACGCAGTGCTTTGTCATCAATTGCCACTACAAGGTCAGGAAAACATTTAAGAAATAAACAGTGAGGGGAAGGGAAGTAAATTAGCTATGCTAGCTTGACTTTGACAACTTTAACATGTAGATCTGCTGCAGAATTTTGTGTTTCGGTTCAGTTAAAGAATAAGTTTTAAGTCAATAATTTTTTTCTTTCTGAAAAGTTATTTGTAAGTTGGTTTTGTCTTTTTTTCCAGGGTACTGAGATATTTCCACTAGAAACTAAACCAAAACTATTTGGTAGCATTTTGTATTTTTGCAGTGTAGCTGCATTTAGGAGTTGATATTTCCTATAAATGTTTGGTGATCTGAGGCGATCACTGCGTGGTGTTGGTTTAGAAATGCAGCTGCCTGGTGACTCAATGCGACCAGAAAACCCAGAGAAGTGACATTTCCATCAACGTCCTTAAAGTCTGAGGCAGTTTTGTTCCTGCGGCTGCGAAGGCTCCCCATGGCACCAGTCAGCCACTTTCCTGAGTGAGTTTGTGTTGCTGCTGCAGGGTTGTAATGATGTGTGCCGGACTCTAAACGGGATAATTGTTTGGCTTGCTGCTGCTGACAGCCGCCTCTGTCCAGCTGATGAATTGATGAAGCTCCGGGTTGTTGGAGTCTGACTGAAGCTTTGTGTTTTAATCGCTTCGTGTTTCGGATCTGAAAAAGACTCCTAACTCCACCAAATGAGCCAAAATGTGTGTAGGGAAACATTAAGGTCCGTTTAGAGCCCAGTTGGTCAAAATGCTGTTATCTTCAAAGTTAAGGAATCGGCTTTGGAAGACACGCCGTCCTCTGATTGGTTAGCTGCTGCGGCCTGACGGCTCAGTCACTAAATCCAAACACTTGTTTCAGTCTGGAAATACAAACCTTTACCTTTAGTTTCTCCTTTATAACGGGAGCAACTGATTAGCATCTTAAAAGTTTAAATATTACCTGAACTTTGACCCCAAACCACCAAGGAGGTAGACAGAAACAGAGATGGGAGCGATGTCTCTGCACAGATTTTTGACTCATTTAAATCGGAGCGGCAAAAGCAAATGAGGTGGATTAGCTAAAAAATGTATTTGCATAATAACCCCGATTCTAATTTACCACAATTCAGAATTCATTTTGAAAAAATAAAACGAATCCGCCGTCCTTCGGCCTCCGTTTTGTAACAACGCGGGTCGTTCTGGAACGAACGCAGAAATCACAAAACAAAAGAGGAATTCAACGGCTTTGTATCCGCAGGTGACATAAATATGTAACCTTTATCCGACACACTGATGAATTAAACACATTTTTTATGTTTTTTCACTAAATAACTACAGAAACTGTCAAATGGCTGAATGGGAATAGCATGGAGGCCGTCTGCAGAAAGGTGGCGCTCTCTCTCCAACGCTTCATAAAGACACTTTAATGTCTCCTTTTGTCAAACCAGGCTGAAGCAGATCTATAGATTAAACATAAATAAGATGTTTGCACTAGAAAAAACAGAAATACTTGGTAATGTGTTTTTGCAGTGTTTAAAAGTTTGCAGAACAACTGATTGTTTCTGCTGCTCAGACATTGATTTGATAAATTATTTTGAATTCATAAAGTTACACATCATGTGAAACTTTTCACCTTCTGTAGTTTCACAGTTTGGCTGGTAGAAATTAATGGAAAATGTTTGATGCAGACCGACGGGAAGCAACCAGTGTCGTCTTTATTTCTCTGCTCTTTACTTTCCAACGCTGTAAAGATGAAACTCAGCGCCTTAAACTTTAGTTTCTGATTTCTGCCCAACTCTTCATACTTGCAGTCGGTGAAGTTCTGGTGACTTCATGCTGTGTTCTGCTCATATCTGACCTTATCAGGAGAACTGCAGCTGGTTTAGATGTTAAACACAGAAATCGTCTGTAAAACAGAACAAATTTGTTCTCTTGGTTTTGTTCTCTCCCTACAATAAACCGCATGAAAGCAAACTGCTTACTCAGGTCACAGACTGCTGCTAAATGAACCAAAGTCTGCTTTTCATGACCATCTCTGAGTAAAGCACTGAGACGTTCTCTTTTTTTCAGTGTTTCCTCCAGCCTGCTTCATGGTGTTCAGCATTAAGCTGCTGAGTTTGGCTGCAGCTTTTGGCCCAGAACTGCGACTTCCTGCAGAATCGCAGCTGTTCGTTCCAGATTTAAAGTGATTCTCTGTGCTTCGTTTAAAATTGTCCAGTTGTTTTCTGATTTCAAATGAGGGCTTCCTGTTTGACGTTCTGCAGCGAAACGCAGACTTTTATTTTTATGTTTTTGCATGTAATTAGGCATCCAGGCAGAGGCAGGAAATGCCAGCCTGAATGTGTCTCACTCGCGCTGTGGGGACAAAATCAGCAAAGTTAAAGAGTGACCGGATTTTGGACGGGTTGTTCTGGGAAATTAAAGTTCCAAACATGAAAATCTTTTTTCTTCTTCGGAGCAAACGCCACCAACCCACCCAAGCATTTTCTCTTACTTTACCTGGGTGTGTATGACACCAACTTAATAATGTCTGGACTTCTTTTTACTGAAGCAGGAAATATTATTTCAGGCATTTAGAAACACCCATCGGTGCTGAAGTCCAAACTCAGTTAAGTGTGTTCAGTTCAACCAGGAGCTGATTTCAACAACTAAAATGTGTTGAAAACGTTTCAGTTTAAGGGTATTATGCATTTTTCCAGGCACAAAATGCTGTTACAATAAAGTAACAATGTTACCTTCAGTTGTTATAAAAATGCTATATATATTGAATTTGACTTTTCAATTTAAAGTCTTGAAATTGGGCCTCTGTCTCTTTAAGAAGCTCCTGCTCTTTGAAAGCACTGCAGTAGATTTAAATATTTCCGTTTTAAAGTCTCGTATAAATACTGAGAAGAAATAAGAGCCCTGAATTTATTCTGTGGCTGATGTTAAAAAGCTTTTATGGGCTTTAAACTTCAACATTAAACACAGGCAGAGCAAAATAAACAAACGTCTGCTTGTATATTTTTACCTTGAGGATCAACCTGGAACCGAAAAGACGAAACAGAAGAAAAGAGGAACATCTGAGCTGCTGAAGTTTTTAAACAGCAGCTGTTAAAAAATGCTTCTTGCTGCCACATCCAGGGAAAACTTGGACGTTTTCCTGAGATCTGATGTTCAGCACATGTTGGGAAGTGTAGAAGTGGCTGAGAAACGTTTGAGCGGTTCCTGTGTGGGCCGACTAAGTGACAAGAGGGAAAAACGTGCAATAAAACGACTGCGACCAGTTGGTGTGTGGTTTCTGACAGGCTGCAAACGAAGCTACAGCTTCAAAACGAGGAAAATCCTGGACCGAACACACGGAGAGCAGCTGATGATTAACAACAGTTAATCACTTTATCTTGAGTTTTGTTAGTTTTACTGTGAAATGATTTTATAGAAAACATTTCTGTTCCTTTATGCACTGTAAAGGTCTGAAGTTCTGCAAAAACACAATTTTACCAATTAATTATAGGGCAAATATCTTAGTTCACTTAAAATGATACAAAACTAACTTACAAGTAACTTTTCAGCGAGATACAAGAACTTCCTTTAGGTAAATAATTCCTAAATATTGATGAAAAGTGATGGATTATTTCACTGACCATAAGACAGGCGTGTCTTATGGTCAGTGAAATAATGGAACAAGAACTACTTTCCCAATTTTAATGAATTATTTGCTCCTGTTTCTTGCTGGAAAGTTACTTGCAGGTTAGTTTTCTTATTTCAAGTGTATGAAGATATTTGTAATAGAAACTAGAACAAAAATACTTGGTAAGATTTTGTATTTTGCAGTGACTTGAAAACTAAGTTAAAACAAATGTTTCTTGTTTGAAGTCAGTGATTCCTAAATGTTGATGAAAAAGAACCAGTTCTATTGGCAGATAAATTCACTTTTCCACATTCTATAAGTGAAAAAGTAACTTTTTCATCAACATTTATGAATTGTTGACTTAAAACAAGATTCTACATCTTGCTGGAAAGTTGCTTATGAGTGAGTTTTGTCAGATTTCTAGGCTACTAAGACATTTGCACTGGAAACCAGAAATGCTCAGGTCGAGTTTTTGCAGTGTAGATTTATTTAGGTGGGGGTTTTGTTGTTGAGTTCCTTAAATACTTGCAGAGTTTAGTCACTCTGGTGGAGCTCTGTTTGGGGAAAGCTTATCGGCAGCAGCTTCAGGAAGCCTCATGTCTTGAGCAAACATTCAGGATTCAGGCAGAGAAACTTTAAAGACCGGAAAACGCCGTAAACTCGGCGAAACGCTTTTTATTTGGCTCATTTAATGCTGGATTTAGCTCTTAAAGTGGAAACGGAGCATCGATGAGAAAGTGGTCTGGCAGACCGACAGCAGAGCAGCTGTTTGTGACTGCAGGAGGCCTCCAGTCGTCCCCCGGTGATGAGGTCATCGCTCAGCTGTTGCAGGGCTCTCTTAGTACCGCCACGACGACCCCCCGCTCCGTTAACGTCAGCGCTCGTGCCACATGCAGCCGACACCAGGCTGTGACTCTGCAGCCTCACAGCGGATCATTCATGCACCAAAACAAACAGGACACGGTTTCTTTTTTTAAAGGGCCGGGCTGCAGGAAGCACAGTGAGGCCTCTGAGAGGAGAGAAACGGCTTAAAATCGGGATATTCAAATTATTTAAACTGAATCTATTTGGTTTTAATAATTTTACTTTAGTGAAGTAAGTGTGAAACGAGGGTTTATCACTGACTCAAAAGTCTTTTTCCTGCTGAGTTGTTGAATAACTAGACATATGAGCTCAGAAACGGATATTTTTACATCAACCATCAGATTGATGTAAGCTGAATCATGGGGCTTCTTTTGAAATGTGGACGCTGACATTAGCTTTAGCGGCTGCTACATATTTAGCATTGAGATGCTATTTTAGGCTTGAATAGCTTCACTGATTTGCTAACTGCTTTTAGCACAACTTGAACATGACAATAGTTTTTCCAGCGTCCATTGGATCAGTTTATGAAGCATAAATTTAACTCCCAATGAACCGAGACAAACGGCTTCATCGTCCATCACTGCTACCGGATGCCGTTTGTGCGTCAGCCATGTTGGGATAACTTCCTGAAGTTTTAGAAAGAGAAGGAGCTTCTTAAAGAGACAGAGGCCCAATTTCAAGGTGTTAAATTATAAACTCAAATTTTATCATCAGTCATATTTAGTATTTGCAGCATTTATAACAACTGGAGGGAATATAGTTATTTGAATATTAAATAAAATGCCGTTATGTGCCTGGAAAATATATAAAACTGCACCAGTTTGCTGATTTCAGAACTAAAGAACTTTAATTTTCCTTTAGACAGATTGTTTTGCAATGCATATATTTGGATATGATTAAAGGTATAGTTTCAACAAAATTAAACATGTTTTTAAAACTGAATCTTTCCTCTAAACATTTGATGATGCATCTGGATCTAAACCAGAGCATAAAGTTTGACATGTACATTAGCTGATCCGTTAGTGTGGAGAACAGACTGTTATTGTGGAGAGCTCCCCTCCCCTGCGCCAAAGAGCCGGACTCTTATTTGGGAAGGGAAGCAGAGGCGCGCCGGATTGGGCGAAGCAGCTGTCCAATGGCGCTGCAGAGCAGCGCTGCGCTGACTTCACTCCAACTTATTTTCCTCCTCTTGTGGAGAGAGGAATGAGAAGGGAAGCGGCCTGCTCTGGGCTCTGTCTGCTGACTGAACTAGAAGAATAGCGAGCGCGTTGTTGGTCTGAGGTGAGTGAAGCCGTAGCAGCGGGATTAACCCCCATAATCCTCTGTTTCAGCCGAATGGGACGGCAGAAGCTGGACGGACTGGGAGCACTGGGAGGAAGAGCGGGGCTGTTTATTCCCAGCCTGTGTTTTCTTTAGTTGGTGAGAGTTCCAGGCATACCAAGAACAAGACGCTGTACTTAGTCGGGTTGAACGCAGCGGCCCGGAAAGCTGGCCGTGTTGGAGCTTGAACTTTGCTCTGATTGATCCGTCTCCGCTGTTTGCGCTCGGCGCGGGTCGTCTTGTCTGGATGAGCTGAAATGTTGACGGTAGGATGGATTTTGGACCAGAACATGTTGACTCTATAAACAAGCTGCTGAACTGCGTTACCTGTTGGGTTTCTCCGTCAGACCTGCATAGTTCTGAGCTGAGTTTCATCCTGACAGATGGAGACGTGTTTGGACTCGCAGGCAGTTTATTGTAATTGTTGTTGGCCAGACACAGTTTTTACAATCACAGCTCTCTGCTTGTGTCAGGATACTTCAGAACATTGTGAAAATATTTACATGTTTGCTGCTGCTGTTACCCTCATAAACAGTTTCATACCATGTACTTAAACTGTTGAATTATGAAGGTAAATCACAACAAAAGTGGTCAAATTTCCTTTAAAAGTTAGCTTAGGTTGATATTTTTTGGGGTCAGTTTTTACCAACCAGTTTACATAAATTATGACAGATTAATTCCCTTTATTAAACCAGGTTAACTCTGACTGGCCCATCTGGTGGATGGTATTTATTGGTATATTATTTATTCTGAGGTTTACTCTGGAACTTTCCATAAAAATTTTCCTTTTTATGGAAAGAAGGATGATTCTTAAAATCAGGACTGTAATATAACAGAATGTTTTCAGTCAGAGGCTTCAGCAGTTGCGCTGTAATACAGACAGCTACAGGAGATCCTTCCTGTCCACCATCAACATCTACAACTCAGAAGATTGTAAAATCAATAAAAATATTTAACTTGGGGATTAATAAAGTGTTTTTGAATTGAAGAATAGTATTTTTTCTTGCATTAAATTTAAAGAATATTTTGAAAATGACTTGTTAAATGTCAAAGTGAGTTCAAAAAGTTTCCATAGTGGTGTGAAATGAAGTCTGGTTGTACAAACGTCTGGCGGTAGAAAAGTGGCGGCGGAAACGTCTGGCGGCGGAAACGTCTGGCGGCGGAAACGTCTGGCCGCGGAAACGTCTGGCCGTGGAAACGTCTGGCCGTGGAAACGTCTGGCCGCAGACAGCCTGATTTCATACCTGGAAAACCTCTAGTATAAAAAGTCGGGTGGAGCGCAGGCTTCTGCTAATTCTGGAGAAAATTTCTCATTTTCTGCTTTGAAAACGTTGAGCAAACTTTGCTTCCCTTAGATTAAGTTTTTCTGGATAAATTCCTAAGATCTAATTTACTTGTCTGATTTGTAAACTTTCAGTTGGATAAAGTTCGACAGCTGAAATTTTATTGACTGATAAGAATTCTTCGAGTATTAAATAAAATAAAACGCAGACAACAAGATAATATACAATATCTGAGGGCATTATAGAACGGAAATTATAATGTCAACATTAAATTGGTCGTCAAGTTTTGTTGTCTTTCTGGTGCAGATGTAATTTGAGTTGAAGTTGGTGCTTTAGCATTAGCTTCTGCTAAATACTATGCTGGTGTCGCGGTTTAGCATGAATGTCCGCTGTATACTGTGTTGATGTGGCGCTTTAGCATTAGCTTCAGCTAAATATTGTGTTGGTGTACAATTTTAACATCAGTGGAACTATTGTTTGTTAGTGTTTTAGGATTAGCGCAACTAACTTTTTCTGCTGATAAAATGTTAATGTTGAGCTTTTTTTAAATTTTGAGAAAAGCTGAAACGTGTCCCTGTCATCTCTTCCAGAAAGAGCACAAACATGCCCGGGCGCCGGAGATGAGAAGGACTCCTACTACGTGGAAACTCCTTACGGTTACCAGTTAGACCTGGATTTCCTCAAATATGTCGACGACATCGAGAGGGGCAACACCATTAAGAAGCTGAGCATCCAGAGGAAACCCAAAGCGGCCAGATCTCTGGCAACGCCTCGGGGCAGCACTGCGGGGGGCGGCGCGCTGCCTGAATGGACCTCCACGGACTCCCTGTCCTCTTCCAACAGCGACGGCAAGCAGTCTCCGGTCTTTTTCACCTCACGGCACCCGGACGCCGCTCCGTTGACTCCCACCCTCCCCAGGGCGACCGGGGACATCCCTTTGGGTCAGTCCTACTTGGCTGAGCAGAAGCAGCTTCTCCCGCCGCCCTCACCCAGGTTTGCTCCTCGTCACAACTCCCAAGTGGAAAAGACGCTCATGGAGACCCGCCGTCGTCTCGAGCAGGAGCGTCTGCTCGTCCAAGCGCACAACGAGCCTCTGATTCCCCGCCGTCGCCTCGCCAGCTTTGGTGGAATGGGCTCCAGCAGCTCCCTGTCGTCTTACTCGAGTTCAGTCGCGACGAGCCAGATCTCCCCCAGCACCCACCAGCCTCTACCCATCAACGGCCTTTCTAATGGGGAGTATAACCCCTACCACTCACAGTCCAGAGGCAGCTCCATCCGCCACAGCCCCATGAGCTCAGGCGTCGCCACGCCGGTGACCAACGTCAGCCCGTTGCACCTGCAGCAGATCCGAGAGCAGATGGTCGTGGCCCTCAAGAGGCTAAAAGAGCTGGAGGAGCAGGTGAAATCCATTCCTATCCTACAGGTGAAGATCGCCGTTCTGCAGGAGGAGAAACGACAGCTGGCCGCTCAGAATAAAAACCAAGGTCTCGGTGGCTTCCGCAAGCGTTCCTACAGTGTGGGCAGTGCTGACCAAATGGAGAACTCCGGATCCATCCAGAAGGAGACGGAGCTGCGCATCATCGAGCCCGAGGCGCAGGAGCAGAGCGCCCAGCGGCTGGAGGAGTTCAGGCGACTGGCTGCTGAGGTCCAGGCTCTGGAGAAGACGACCAAGGAGAATAACATTGCTGAAGTTCAGCCGCAAAACCTGCAAAAACAAGTCCTCCAGAAGTCAATCGGTGTAGTTACCGATGAAAACATGGACAATCTTTTGGGTTCGCTAAGCAAACCACAAAAAGACAGTTGTCTCCAGGATGTAGGGGTGGTGACGGAGCGGCTGGAGACGCGGAGCGCCGGAGTTGTTGTGACAGAGGCCATGCTGGGCGTGACCAGTGAAGCTGACAAGGAGATCGAGCTCCAACAGCAAACCATCGAAGCTCTGAAGGAGAAGATCTACCGCCTGGAGGTCCAGCTCAAAGAAACCACCCATGAGATGGAGATGGGGAAGCTCAAACTGGAGCTCCAAGCAGCCGGAGGGTCGAGCAAGAAGAAGGCCGACAAGGGGCTGATGGTGAGGCCGGAGATGTACAACGCCTCGGTGGAAGCCAAAGTCCAGATGCGCAGCCAGGGAGTGGGCGAGCATCTGGAGTTCAGCCTGCAGACCCAGACGGTGGGAGTGTCCTGCCAGCCCAGCATGCGCAGCCTTGCCACCGGACCCGACCTCCCGATGGACCAGTGGGTGGTGCATCAACGGGTGGAGGTGAGAGACCAATGCGTGGGGAGACGGGTGGAGACGAGGCACCAGCAGGTTGGCATGGAGCCGAATATTTCTGAAGCGGGAGTAAACACTGAGGAGTCGTTGGACGGACCGGGCTTTTGCAGAACCGCAGCGGAGCCGATCAAGCAGTCCAGATCGGTCGGCTGCGGGGATTGCTCGGTGGACGTCAACGTCACTCCTGTGAAGACGTTTTTGTCGCGAGGAACCGACCCGGATGTTGTCGGTACGATAGACTCTGCCGTTATGGCTGCTCCCGATTCGGCGTCACAGCAGACCGGTACCGACACAGAATACGAGAGCAGGTCCACAAACACGAGAACGGCCGAGGTGACGGACTCGTGCACGGACATGGAGCGGACCAGCTGCGACAAGCAGACCAACACGGCGCCGCCCGAGACGAGGACTGTGGCTGCTGGGGAGGGGCTCGTCAAAGACGCCCCAACGACGGCAAAGACGCGGTCCGTTGCTGTTGGAACCACCAGCGACGTCGGGTCGCTTCCCAGCAAACCAAACCCGATCAGAACCAAAGAGTGTGGAGTCGGCCCGGTTAGCATCCACGACAATTTCCTGATTGGGTTAAAAACCAGAAACATCGCATGCGGTCCTTCTCAGCCTCGCGACGCAGCCCCAAGCAAAGAGGAGAAGACTGAAGCCGCCGCTGCAGCACCGCCACCGGGTGGCGTCGGACTGGACCACTACATAGAGAGGGTGCAGAAGCTGCTGCAGGAGCAGCAGATGCTGCTGGCGGAGAACTACAGCGAGCTGGCGGACGCGTTCGGCCAGCCGCAGTCCCAGTTCGGGTCCATCAACAGCCAGCTGGTCAGCACGCTGTCGTCCATCAACTCGGTGATGAAGTACGGCAGCGCGGAGAACATCCTGGCGCTGCACTCGGACTCCTGCAGAGGTGAGGATGTTTCACATTCTCCTGACTTCAGTTTCCAAACACAGCATTCCTCTCCCTCCGAGGGCAACATGTGGCTCGGCTGATGATTGGCTCACAGTCATACCAGGCAATTAAGGCATAGTTTCAAGGGCAGACAACTGAAAACACACACACATACACACACACACACACAATGTGACTTCAGCGGCTCCATAGCAGGCCTGCTGAAGCTCTAAATATATCTCAGAACAATAAAACATTTACAAGCTGACAGGATTTTTTCCTATCAGTGTTTTAGTTCCATGAATGCAGAAATGAATAAATATGCTTCATATTAAAGTTATACATAACTAAATGAATGTGGCTGGATATTTTCTACCACAGTGACTTATGTAACGTTCATTAGAACCTCAAATATCTTTGTGTTTTATTGGGATTTTTGTCCTGAAACCATAACAAAGTTTGCTGGATGATATTTTGTTGCAGAAATAACTGCAATAAGTAAAAATATTACCATTTTGAGACCATTTTGAACTAATAATAAACTAATTAATAATGATGACATTAATGCAAGTCCACCCCCTCAAAGATCTTTTTTTTTTATTTCTTTAGAACATTTAACTCTGGAGTAGGAAAACATTTGAAATATCCAAAATAAATGACCAAAACAACTGAAACAACAATAATTAAACTCTATTATAAAGTCTCATAACTAAATCTGCTTTTGAAAAAATAACCATCTAGCTTAGACAGGGAAAACAGGCAAAAGAGGCAGGTAGTGCGAACTACTTCATTCTGGGTCAAATGTTTGCAGAGTTTCTCAAAATGGTCGCTTTGAACAATGCTGTTTATTTTGGATATTTAAAATATCTTCCAGTTCCAGAGTTAAACGTTCATTAGACTTTAAAGTTTATTGATCTTTGAGAATGAGTTCCTGCATTATTATTATTATTATGTCATTACCGTTATCTGGGTTTCCCCCAGTGTTATAAGCCTGGCTCAGGGTTTTTTATTTTTATTTTATTTTTCTACACCAGTATAGCAAAGACGGGCTAAGTTACGTTTATATATAATAAAACATCAGTAATCTTTAGTAGATAATTATCTATTCAAAAAGATGACTGCAGAAAGACTAGTTTTATTTAATCCACTGCTGTTATTTCTTTTGTTGTTAATTTCCTGTCAACTTTTAACATTATTTTCAGAAAACACAAAGTTACCCGGTGGGGTAACTGGTGAACATTATTTTACTTTAAAATGGTCTCTAATCAACAATATTACTGTTTATTGCAATAACTTCTGGGACAATTTATTGTCCAGCGAAAGTGACGGGCCTCGATTTGAGTCGCGTTTGTGGAAACTGATCTGATTTGGGTTTCGTTCGGCTGCTGTGTGAACGTTTCCTGTGGTGATTCTCATCGGCCCATAAAGTCTCTGGATATGAAGGCGTTCTAACACCAGCTGAAGAACCTGTTAACGACGCCATCTGATCCCGCTCAGCCGACTTGATTGGGTTTTTTCCTCTCTTCCATATTTGGCTTGCAGACCTTTCCTCTCCAGAATAATAATCTTCCCAACGTGAATGTTTGCGCAGTGAGGAGCTAACATGAGATGAAGAGTTCTGGTCGTGTTCAGCTGAGGCCTAAAGATAATCCTGATTGGGTCAGACAGACCAAAGTTATCCCTAAAAAAATGCAGCGGGGTTTTGGACCGGACCCAGCGCTGAGCTCCCTGCTGCAGGCGGCCGGCTGGCGGCGCCGCCCCAGTCGCTCTCCTGTTTGTTTTTTGTTTTTTTCTGTGGGCCGCCCCGCCTTGGCTAACACCTCCCTATTGATGCTGATTCATGGCTCGTTACGTAACGATCATTCCTCCTGACCGGGTTCTGCAGTTGCTGGGCTTTCTGTGAGTGACTAACCAGTTCCCTCTAAAGGAAATAAGTTCACCAGATTTAACAGCTCTGGACGTAAAAAAGATTCCTACCGTTTTATTAACTGCTGCAGTTTCTGAACAACTGCATAGAAATAATCAAATGTAATCAGTTTTATTTTGTTTTTAGTCACTTAGTCTAGACCAGGGGTGTCAAGCTGCAGTCCTGAGGGCCGCTGCCCTGCAGCCTTTAGATGTGCTGCTGCTGCACCACCTGAACAGAATAATTAGGCGATTAAGGCTCTGATCTACACAAGGAGGAGGAAATGAAGCCACATCTAAAAACTGCAGGACAGCAGAGGACTGGAGTTTGACTCCTGTGGTCTAGACAAATGTTTTATTTATTGTTTGCCATGATAAAGACATGTAAAAAGCCTCGTCTGTGATCCTCTGGGTCCTTTTCTCCTCTAAATGCATCAGAAACCTCGACAGCATAAACTCTTATTGGAACATTTTTATAAAAATGTGATGATTTTATTTTAAAAATCATCCAGAATTTGGTAGAAAAGAGAAACAATAAATCATCAAATGGAAATTATTGAGCTAGTTTTAATTTGTCAGGCGATTAGTTGATTTATTTGCATTTATATAAATGCTGTTTATATTTGTTTTGCATGTGATTTTGTTTTTAATCTTCTTCTGTGTCCAGCTGCAACATCTGAGCGATTAAAAAAAAAAACAGATGTTTTCATCGTTAGTCTGGATCAGTTTTTAAAGTTTCTGTTTGTCGTCAGACCGCAGCCTGATGCTGCCGCTACCAGATGCTGAGGCTGCAGAGCGTCCTGAAAACTCACCGCAGCAGATCAGCGCCGCGGAGCAGAAGAGCCGCATGGACCTGCAGATGTCTACAGCGCTGCACGGTACAGAACCGTCCATCTGTCCGTCCATCCATCCGTCCGTCCGTCTGTCTGTCCATCCATCCGTCTGTCCATCCATCCATCCATCCATTCCTCCATCCATCCATCCATCCGTCCGTCCATCCATCCATCTGTCTGTCCATTCATTCATTCATTCATTCATTCATTCATTCATTCATCCATAAATAAATAAATAAATGTATCTATTAATTGATGGTTAGTAACGGCGCCCTCTGGAGGTTTGCGGCTAAAGGGTGTTGACCTTTGACCTTATCCATATAAATCTGATAATCAGCCAATCAGAGCAGGGAATCCTCTCCCTCAGGTCGTTGTGCAGCTTCTCCACCAGCGGGGGTGTGTGTGTTTTATCAATCAGAGTTTTTGTTCCTGGAGGCTCAGATCAGATTACAGATTACAGCAGCTCTAATCTCACCTCACTGTAATCTGAAGATAAACAGCAGACAAAAGATGAGGAAGAACAAACATCACCTGCTCACACTCACACCTGTCAAAACACGGCAAACGAGTCCAATGACTGCTACTGTACACACACACACACACACGCTGCGTTCATGTTGTAACCTGATGCTCCACACTTGCAGCCTCTGCTGATCCCTGTCAGCAGAAAAGAGGAAAAAAACAAGAGATTATCTCATCTCTCTGTCTCCCCATCTCTCTCTCTCTCTCTCTCTCACTCTGTTTCTCTCTCTCCATCTCTCTCTCTCTCTGTATTTTTGGTTTTTCTCAGATCTTTGGATCGTCACTGAGATGCTTCCAGTTTTCTTCAGTTGAGCTCAAATTAATGAGCAAACTTTTATTCAACAAAAATGATTTGAAGTTTGGATTCCTCAACCCGATTCCTACAATAAATAAACAGATTATTTGCTTAATTAAAAGAGTTCATGCTTGATTTATTGTTGAGTCATTTTGGGTATTTTGGGTAATTTTAGTTTAAAATGACGTGTATGTTTTGTCCCGGTCTAAAGGATTGTGTTTTCCTCGCTGCAGGTCAGCCAGGAAGTCAGAACACCCTGAAATCCATCATGAAGAAGAAAGATGGCCGCCCCGACGCCAGCGGCACCAAGAAGAACCTGCAGTTTGTTGGCGTCAACGGAGGGTGAGCGAAACGTTCAGCTGTTTCTTTTTGATAGAGTTGGAGAGTAACTAGTTACATTGAATCAGCTACCTTTACTGGAGTAACTTTCTAGAAAAAAATTACCTTTAGGAGTATTTTTATTCATCTTTACTTTAGTAATTATGAAGTATTTCTACTCTTACTTTTTTCTTGAGGAATTTCTTGGACGGATACTTTGTCCTTTTACTTGAGTGAAAACATGTTGGAGTGCTGCAGGTTTCAGAAATCTGCCCACCTCTGCGTTTTGATCCTCTTTTGTCTTAAACTCACATCCAGGTGATAAAATCTGGTCCTTTTTCGCCCCCTTGTGGTCCAGATATGAAACTACATCAAGCGACGAGTCCAGCTCTGAGGACAGCAGCTCTTCTGGGTCGGAGGAAGAGGAGGGGGACGAAGAGAAGGAGGAAGAGTACCAGGAAGTGGGAGGAAGGAGAATCGGGGAGGAGTTCCAGAACGAGGGAGCCGAGGATGAGGATAAGAAGGACGAAGAGGAAGGTTCAGAGAACGAGAAGAGAGAGAGGTCAGTCACTGAAAATATCACTTTCTTTTATGATGGGAGACGATTGATCAAAACAGTTTGATCAATTATTTCTGATCACATACACAAACTAATGACTTTTCCTGTTTGTTAATTTAATTGAAACTAAAAAGTCTCAAAGTCTGTAAATTTATCAACCAACAGGAAACCTGATCCACTCTGGGGATAATTTTGTCATTAAATTTTCTGTTGGATTTTTGGTTAAATATTTTCTGTGTTTTCGTCCTTAGTCCTGGTGCATCTCCACCCGTTTTCAACTTGCTCTCTTTCATTAACTTGCTTACTTTAATTTCTGCTGAAGATTTATTGACTTCAGTGACGTTGGATTGTGATTATAGATTCCTAAAGGTCAAGCAGCTGATGAAGTTAGCATTAAAACCTGATTGCGCCCTCAGACGTCAACATAGAAAACTGCTCAGTTTTTCTGATTAACGAAGCCAAACTGTAATATGTTGCTGAAATAATCTGCCTTCAGGTTTTGATCTGCCATAATTCAGAAAGTAGGATGTAAACACATAAACCATGTAGGTGTTTATGAACCGTTTTCTTGTGTTTTGCAGGTATGAGCTGAGTGAGAAGATGCTGGCAGCGTGCGACGTTCTCAAAACTCACCTCAGCGACTCGAAGGCAGTGAGCAGCAAAGATCTGGTGAGAAACTTTCAGTTCTACCATCAGTTTTTATCAGGTTTTCAATTATTTATCCACAAGAATAAAGTGAAATGTTATGTTAAAAACTTGATTAAGTTCCACAGCACATCTGCATGTTAAGTTTGTCAAAGTCAAGCTAGCATAACTAGCATAACTGACCTACTTTCCTCTCCTTCCTTATCTTTATTTCATTAAAACTTTTTCTCAACCTTGTTGTCGTAGAGTTGACAATTAGCAGTAAAGCTCTGTGTCCCTTTTTCTTTTATGCATCATGCGTACATTTAGCACGTTATATTGATAACGGCTAAAACCTATGCTAGTCATCAGCTAGCAGCTTTTTGCCCTCCAGCAGGGACATGGGGGCGGGTTCTGGTGTGCACAATGCCTCACTGCAACAGGTCCATAGATTGACCTGTAAGCTTGAGCTGGAACCGGGTCAGTAACCCGTCCTCCTCCACAGAGAGCCAGCCTCAACACGGTGCAGCACGAGTGGTTCCGCGTGTCCAGCCAGAAGGCGGCGCTGGCGCCGATGGTGGAGGACTACCTGCGCACCTTCGAGGCCGTTTCCATGGACGTGCTGCGCCACGTCGTCAACATGGCCGACGGCAACGGCAACACGGCGCTGCACTACAGCGTTTCTCATTCCAACTTCCAGGTGGTGAAGAAGCTGCTGGACGCAGGTGAGAGCTGAAACGTTTCGGATCCACAGATCTTCTTAGCAGACGTAAGATTTTATAGACACCTTCAGTCTATAAAGACATTAAGAAACGATCATTAGCTACGTTTCCATCACAAATGTGTGTAAAATGTTGTCAATATTCCACGAATGCTGATGGAACACAATTTCTAAATTGTGATGTTTCCATTAAATAAGAAACACAATTGAAATTAGTTTATTCACGTGATAAATCTTCTTCTTCTTTGTGGTTTCTGCCAGTAGTAACATCCAGTTGCTTGATCATGGGACTCGTGTGATGCGAAGAAAGAGTTTCCATTGCTGATAAAAAATTTTTCCTGGCAGCAGAACCTTTTATTGAAAAACAATTATTTATTTATTTTTTATGAAGGAAGTAAATAATTTTTTTTAAAAAGCAGAACTTGTAGAAATTATGTTTATTGGAGCATTGACTGCAGCTTGTGCACAGAAGTCAGAACCAGGAGGGGGGATTGTGATGTGATGCTTCACTGGCTTAATTTCATAATTATCATAATTTTCAGCCTTTGTTTACTTCCTGATTTATGGCTTCTGGTTTCTGCTGGTGCAGAATTAATACGCATGTTTCACATCAATAATGTAAAAGTTGGATAAAATGTGACATGACTGTTCAGACTCTGTGTGTGTGTGTGTGTGTGTGTGTGTGTGTGTGTGTGTGTGTGTGCGTTTCAGACGTGTGCAACGTGAACCAGCAGAACAAGGCCGGCTACACTCCCATCATGCTCGCCGCTCTGGCTGCCGTGGAAACGGCGAAGGATATGTCCATCGTGGAGGAGCTCTTCAGCAAGGGGGACGTGAACGCCCGCGCCAGTCAGGTGGGTCACTGGAGGTCACGACCTTTGAGAAATCAGGATCCACCCCCACCCTACACTCCTTATTCAGATTAAACAAAGTTGGTGTCAAACGTTTGTGCAGCACAAACATTTGGGTGTGCTGTTATAATTAAGATAAGAAAAGTTTCCAGAGGTCACCTGAGGTGACCTTTTTAAAGTTTGCTCTGGTTTGTGTAGCTAAATCTCCGTAGCCCAGATGTCTGATACAGAATTAGGTTGATTTTGTAAATATTGGTTGACCTTTGATGACCTCTAGAAACATTTATTAAAGACACAGCAGCAGGTGGGGTTTAAAACTCCGTTTGTCGTCCTGCAGGCCGGTCAGACGGGGCTGATGCTCGCTGTCAGTCACGGCAGGATGGACATGGTCCGGGCGCTGCTGGCCCACGGAGCCGACGTCAACATCCAGGACGACGAGGGCTCCACGGCGCTGATGTGCGCCAGCGAACACGGCCACGTCGAGATCGTCAAACTGCTGCTGGGCCAGGCCGGCTGCAACGCCACGCTCAGCGACAGCGTGAGTTAAACTCCACCCACAGCCTAAAGCCTGCAGAGAATTAAACACACTAAAGTCCTGACCCGGAACCTTCGCATTGTGTTTCTGGTACACCTGTAAATCTGATGCACCAGTGACATGGGCTAACAGTGATGGACGATAAAGCTGCTTCTCTTGGATCACTGGGGTTAATTTCTGCTTCTAAAAGCGATCTGATTGGGCGCTGAAAAACAATATTGTTGTGTTGAAGTTGTGCTACAAGCAGTTAGCATATTTTCAAAGTTATTCAAGCCTAAAATAGCATCTGAATGCTAAACATGTAGTAGCAGCAGAGGCGCTAACGCTAACATCAACGTCCAGAGTCCAGATCTGTTCAAAGAAGTTCAACACCAGAAAGCTGAATGTTTATAAAATCATTCACCATCAATCTGAAGATTAAATAACAGATTAAAAACAATAACTATTTCCATTATTGAGCTCATATGTTTGTTTATTCAATAATTTAGAAGGAAAAATGGTTTTGAATTAAAATGTTGCTTATTTTGATGATTAAAATGTGATTAATTACAGACCCTAGCTCAATTAGCAGATTATTTCACTTATAACATGAGAAAACAATCTGCCAGTGGAACCAGCACTTTTTCATTAGTTAAGAAATTACTGAATTAAAACAAAAACCTATAACTTGTTGAAAATTTAGTTGGTTTTATCTCATTTCAAGTGAACTAATATATTTACACTAGAAACTAGACAAAAATACTTGGTAAGATTTTGTGTTTTTACAGTGTAGAAACATCCACAGCTGAAAATGTTGCTAAATTGTTTAGGCTTGAATCTGAATGTTTAAGACAGTGTTTCCCACCCCTGGTGCTCAAGGCTCACTGACCTGCATGCTTTAGATGTTCCCCTGCTTCACACACACGATTTCACTTGTTGGCTGATTAACAGGGTTTTGCTGAATTGCAGTCATCTGAATGGGGAACATCTAAACCATGCAGGTCAGTGTGCCTTGAGCACCAGGGGTGGGAAACACTGGTTTAAGATGCGACAATACCCCCATTTTCCTTCACAGTACAGAATGTCTCCGACGTCGTCAGACTGATGAGCGTTTTTATTTTAGTGTTTCTAATATAAACATGTACGTCTCTGCGTTCCTCCCTGTAGGATGGGAGTAACGCTCTGTCCATCGCCCTGGAAGCCGGACACAAAGACATCGCCGTGCTGCTTTACGCCCACGTCAACTTCTCCAAAGCCCAGTCGCCTGTGAGTTTCCGTTTCCATGGTTACAGGACGGCCTGTCGCCGACTCGCTGACCCGTTCGTGTCTTTCAGGGAACGCCTCGACTCGGCAGGAAAACTTCGCCCAGCCCGACGCGGAGGGGACTGTTCGACTGACCCCTGACCCCAACCAACGCTGCGCTGCTATTGGTTCTCACAGAACGACCCCTCCTCCCTTAATCCCGACAACCAATGAGATTCCTGGATTTTTTTTGTTTTTCTATTTATCTACGTATTTTCTTTCCACCTCGATGAGCCCAAAGTGCCCTTTAAATATGAATGTAACCTTCAGATTGTGCCTGAAATGTTTTCTTCTCTCAGCCCAGATAATCATTTAAATCCACGTTTTCATATTCGAGTGGAAATATTCCCGTCATCCCAGCCTCAAACAAACCCGTAAAAAACCAACTGTACTTCTACAACTGCAGTATTTTGAATACTTCCTAATACTCCTGAACAATCCATGAAGTTATATATTTATCAGAGTATAGTTTTTAATGCAGATCTGTATTTCATTGTACATACGGTGGTCATAGAGTCTAGTTGTTCACCAGTTTGTCTCGTCTGTAATATAAACGTTGTTCGTTAAGGTGCCGACTTTCATCTTCACGTGAGAATTGAAGTGCCTGAAACGTTGCCTTTAACCATGATTATTGATTAAAGAGTTAAAATCTGCATGTTTGGTTTGAATTATTGTATTATAAACTCTGAACATACAGTGTTCATATTATTTCATAATCTTTATATTTTTCTCTTGTAAAAAGTCTGATTGGGGCTGAAATACCAACACTGCACCAGTAGATGGCGATAATGGATAAAAACTATCCTGAAGCATTTCTGGCGTAAATATTTCCCATTTCCTCTCCGTCTTTAATTGTTTCATCATTTTTGATGGACAGTAAACAGAATAAGACGCATCAGGAGGAAAAAATGAACTGCTTCAGTGTTTCAGGGAGAAAAACTCAAGTCATTTTTTAAAGTTCTTTATTACCAAAGATTTACAAGATAAACTTTCATCTAAAACTGACTGGAATCGAAATCTGTTTAAAAATATGTTTAGGTAATTAGTTTGATGTATGAAGTTAAATAATTATGAGAATTATTTTAAAGGTTAACCTAAGTGCTGCATAATAAATCAATAGAAATATAAATTACGGTAAAAACGTGATCAACAGATAAAACATCTATTGATAATTATTGTTATATAATATCAATCATCTTATGTAATTGATATTTTCTTTAGTTTCCCTACATGATTCAGCCTAAAACGGTTAAATTAACTTATTACTTTTGGTATCAGGTGTTACAAATCATTCCAGCTCAAAGAAAAGAAAAACAAAGAAATCATTACGAAACCAAATTATGACACTTCTGCCCTCAATGGGCGTATTTCAGACATTTTGGAGAACAGCTACCCTTTAAAACTAGCTTAAGAAAATCACTTTGTGCAGAAATATTTTTACTAAATAAATCCTACAGATGTAGGTCTGAATCTCAACAGGTGGAGCTTTCTTTGTTTAAATATATTTTTCTGTTATGATTAAATCTTTTCTCTTGTTTTTCGGATTTATTTGAAGGAAGTTTTGGCCGTTTGACTGTTTGGATGTCAGAAATCCCACAGATGAATGAGAAAAGTTCACAGAGCTGGAGCTCTTCTGAATCGTGGGCTTCCTGAGTCAAAGAGGAGACAAACACATTGTGAGAATCATTTTAATTTAAAGTTTGACAGTAGCTTTAAAAAAGTTCCTGAAAATTAAAACAAACCTGAGTCTCCAACTGACTGGTTTTGTTTGAACTAAGCTGTGCAGAGGAAGGAGGCTGCTGCACGATGCAGCTCCAGACCTGCAGAGGGCGCCTCTGGGTTTCGGTCCGGGTCGGGAAACCAGGCAGGAATCGCGGGTTCTGTGACGGGACGGCTGGGACTGGAAACTCTGACTTTCTGCTCTGTTCAGACACAAACATGGATGAAATTCAGTCTGGAAAACTTTCAGGTTTTCATCCCAAAAAGAGGAAACATTTTTATTAAGAACAAGGATCAGTCCTGACTGCGCAAATCAGTTTTTCAGGAGAAATTTGTGAAGTTTAGCTGCTCTGCAGAAAATCCTCATTCATCTAAAGTGAATTTTGATCTGTAATTTTTAAAAATGTTTTACATATTGGTTGAAACTGCTACCATGTCGTGACAGTTATGAGGCAGATAATCTGAGTTCCTCTGCTTTCTCTCAGTGCTAACTAGGAACAACCAATCAGAGCCTAGAGGCGGGTCTCAGCGCTGTCAATCACCCTCCATGTGAATGCCAAAGCTAATTAGCATAGTAGCCATTGACGGCAGATAAACAGTTTTTCTGGTAAGTTGTTTTTCTGCTGTTAGCACATCTAGCAATGAGTACAGGAGGATGACTGACAGTGCTAAGCCCCGCCTCCTGGCCCTGATTGGTTGGTTTTGGTGCATTCCTTAAGATGGTACTACTAGCTCTGGGTGGATGTGGAGATCAACCTTTTCACAGATTATCTGCCTTGTATTAAACTGTAAAAACATGGTGACTGTTTAAACAAATATGTAAAAATAATTAAAAAAACATCTTTTATAAAAGTTTCACACTGCAGCTTTAAATAACATCAGCCTGTCAGTTGCAGAGATCAAACTTGGAGTTTGAACCTGCTGTGTGTAGCTGCAGGTTAAAGTGTGCAGTAAAGCTGTTACCGTGGTGATGCCTGCGATGCGCTCAGCCTCTCTGCAGAGGAACAGCTTCCTGTTTGTCTGTCCAGAACCTCCTGCAGGTTCTGCAGCAGCTGCCTCCACTGGGGGGCGCTGTCCCCCTCATGCTGCTCTGCTGGAGCCTGCTGATGGAAACAAAACTATTCATACTCCTGCCAGGTTTAGATCATTTCTTCTTATTATTCTCTTTATTCTCTTTATTTTGTATTTTCTGTCAACAGGTGAACAGAGATGGACCATAACTGAGTTGGATCCAGGTCTTTGTACGGTACCAGGAGTTCTGGTTGGTTCTGTAAATCCTGACTCTGGTACCTTCAGGGCCTGTCGGAGAGCCTTGGCTGCCTCCTGCATGATGCTCTTCATCCTGCTCCTCCTCCTCCTCTCCTCCGCCAGCTTCACCTGCAGCTGATTCCTCTCCGATCGGCTCCGGCTCCACTCTGCAGACAGAGCGGCCCGGTCCAGTCTGAAAACAGAACCGAGCTCTTCCATTACAGCTTTTAGTGCTGCCGCCCAACAGCACCACTTATTTGCATTCAATAAATTAGAAAATTATTGTAAAGTTATTTCAGTAACTCCCAACTCTCAGTGAATCATTACACTGCAAAAACACAAAATCTAGTTCACTGTCAGATTATGTAACTTATAACAAGACATTTTCCCTTCTTATAAGATAATTAATCTGCTGGTGGAACTAGAACTTTTTCTTCATTTTAAGAAATTATTGACTGAAAACAAGCTCATATGTGTTTCTGAAAAGTTACATGAGTCAGTTTTGTCTCATTTCAGGTGTATTAAGATATTTGCGTTTTTGCAGTGTACAGAGATTAATTAGACAACAATTTATTTTTAACATCAATTTCTCTTAATTATGATGATTTTCTGCTAATGTTTAATTATTACATCAGAACAAAATAAAAAAGATATTCCCACTACAAACTAGACCAAAGTACTTGGTAAGATTTTGTGTTTTTGCAGTGAAGTTACTTCAGTGAGTGACGTTGTTGTTTCGAGACCATTTTTAAGTAATATAATGGTAATAATGGCATAATAATGCAAGAACAAATTATCAAAGATCAACAAACTTTAAATTCTGATTAACATTTAAGACTGAAACTGGAAGACATTTTAAACATCTAAAATAAACAAAAAACAACAGAAACAACAAATAATTACAGTTTTGTAAAGACTGTGTAAACAAACTTATCCTGCAATAAAAAGTTAGTTGAGACCAAAACACTAGACTGAAGACTCTCATCATCCAGTTTTTGGTAGACAGAAAGTAAAAAGAAAAATAAATCATATAAATGGAAATGATTGAGTTTACTTTCATTATCATGTGATTAATTGATGTATTGATTAACTGCAATAGGCCTTGTCACCAGTGTAGTGGATTCTGACCTGAGTGCCTCCATGTCAGCCAGGACTCCAGCCTGCTCCGCCTGAATCCGCTCCAGCTGCTGCTGCTTCTCCCTGTCGTCCTGCTGCAGCCGCTGCAGCTCTCCTGTGAGCTGCTGCACGTCCTGAAGGAGAGCAGAGCAGCACTGCTGAGGTCCGAACGGGCAGCCGGCACGCCGCTGCAGAAACCTCCCTCTCACCTTCTGATGCATGCAGCTGGCCCGCGCCGCGCGGCGCAGCGTTTCCTCCAGGATGTCCGTGTCGACGCTCAGCTGCTTCTTCCTCTCCCTCAGCGCCGCGTTTTCCCGCTGCAGGGAGCGGCTCAGCGCCGACAGCCGGCCCAGGAGGCTCTGCAGCTCCGAGTTCTCCTGCAGAACTGACCGGGTCGCCTCGGGGAGCTTCTGCTCCACCAGATGCTGGACCTGCGCCGACATGGCCGCCACTTCTCTCTCCAACTCCTCTTCTAATCTTTTCCCAGGTTAGAAGAGGAGTTGGAGGAAACAGTGAGACAGAAACGTTGAAAATGTTGGACGTTGTTGACATTTTGCTATAAAGGAAGTATTATGTTCCAGGCCAAGTATATTTGTTTGAGTTTCTAACTCCAGTGTTTTATACACTTGAAATAAGACAAAATTAAATCACAGGTAACTTTTCAGCAAGATACAGAAGTTTGTTTTAAGTAAATAATTCCTTAATTTTGGGAGAGAAGTACCAGTTCCACTGGCAGATTATTTCACTAACAATCTAGGACTTTTTCATCAATATTAAGGAATTATTTACTTAAAACAAACTCCTAATTTTGACAGAAAAGTTAGTTTTGTCTTATTCAGATGTACCAAGATATCTGCACTATAATACTTGATAAGATTTTGTGTTTTTGCAATGGTGTTAAATTGGGAAATATTACTTCCCAATTTAATTTGGCCTTGGTCTGTTGGTCCTGTAACAACATTTTCACCAGCGTTGCTTAGCAGCAGCTCCTATAATGAGCTCCGCAGCTCCACCAGGTGTTTGCTAATTGCTGCTGGCTAGTCTGAAGGTTCACTCAGGCGTTTTGCACAGCTGAATTGTTGCCATAAAATAAAGAATAAAGGCAAAACTCTAAAAGCGGTTAGAAGTGTCCAGAAGTGGATGTTATGGAAGTCTTTTTTCGCCACTCTGGTTAAAAAAAAAAAATACCAGAGCTGGAGCGGATCCACTTTACCAGAGTGGCGGAAACAGGCTTCCATAGGATGTGAATACTTTTGCAAAGCGCTGTAGTTTAGACTGATCAAGGGAGAAGAAACTACAGGATTTTATCTTTATAGGTGTTTTAGGAACGGCAGCATGTGATTCGCTGCATCTTAACCTCCTCTTCTCCAGCTGCGCCTTCATCTCCAGGTTGCGGATCTCATCTTTGTGTTCTTCTTTCTGACGTTCGAGCTGCTTCTCCAGATTCTCCATGTTGCTCATCAACTCGTCGTTCTGCCTCTGAAACTCTTCCAGATCACAAAGTTTCTCCGCTGGCAGAAAAGGAAGAGAGAAAGTTAGTAAAGTTTTGGTTAGAGCTGCAAAAATCTGACATGAATATCTGTTTCGGTCCAAAAACATTCTAGATTAATTATTGGTGACAATGTGCCTGATCCATCTGGGCAGCTCTAGTCAGTCTTCTTCTATGCTTTATTTGTTTTATATTATATCTAGAATTCCTGATTTTACTTTCTGAACCATTTGAAAGAAGGCTTATTTTAGGTAATCAGCCTATTGTTTTTATGAGTTTCAGTGCGTTTATTATTTATTATTTGGCTGTTAAATGCCTCGTTGCTCTGACTGAACAAATTAAAGATGTTTTAAGATGTTTGACCAAACTTGTGACGCTATTTGTGTATTCGAGTGTGGTGTAGTGGTGCAGAGTTATCAAATAAATGTGTAATTCAGTATATTTATGTTTGTCTTTGAAAAAAAGAAAAGTTTTAAGTCCGTTCAGCTGTTTTTCTGTAGCGGATCGGTATCGGCTGACACTAACTCTCAGATATAAGAAGTTAATCGGTGCATCCCTAGTATTGGTTCACTTTTTTCATTTTACTGATTAGTTAGAATGTTTTATTACTACTTTTTTATGTAACTGTATGGTTATGACTGTGTGTCACAGCAATTAGTCCCACAAATACAAATACTGCTCTTAAGCAACATTTCCATTTATGACACCAGTCACATAAATAAGTTTAATTTGTATCACTAAACAGCAGACAGTAACTGCATTTAATCATATTTTCAGTTTTGTGGCCTCTTAATATCATTATTTGAAATTTTGTGTGACAACAATAAATCAAAATTCCTGTCATGAAAAGAAATTTATCGAGATAAACGATAAGTGATAAATGATAAATTCCGGTTTACTGAACTGCTGTTAAGTCTTTGGTTTTATGACTTATTTTATTCATCTATTTTTGTTTATGTTTGCTTTGATCAATTGATCTTGAATTGAAAAAATTCAAGATCAATTCAATGTTCAAGAAAAAATTCAATGTTTATGGAAAATAAAGAAGTTTGCAGCCGTTTCTTGTAGCATTAGTCTCATTCTGTGCAAATGTTGAACCAAACCTCACGAAAAACTCAGATAAAAGCTGCTTTTCTTAAAAAATTTTATTTTTAAAAAACTGCTCATTTCTGCACAACATAAGCACTGACCTTCACAAAATGAAACTTCGCTACATTTTCCCAGATTAATCGGAACAGAACAGAACGTGACCCTGAATTATCTCGCGGACACGGAGGGGAAATCACCAGAGAGAGGACGGATTCTGCCAACACCACCACGGCGTTCTTGCAGATTCCCACAGGGAGTGAAAAGTCTCACCAAGTGCCGCGTTTTTTTCCTCCAGCTTATCGATTCGGGCCTGCAGCTCCCGCCTCAGCTGGCCGTGCTCCAGCTGCAGGGAACGCTTTTCCTGGACGGAGGTGTGACGCTCTCCTTCCAGCCGCTCACGCAGCTCGGCCAGCTCCCCCTCCTTCTCTGAAAGGGAGAGCTTCAGGTATGCTGTGATGTCCTTCTTGTCCACGCACTGGGAGATTAGGATGTTGTTCTGCTTCTGAAGTTCATCACATTTTATCTGAAACCTGAGAAAACACAATAAAACCCACTAAGAGACTGCTTTGTTTTAAAATGTTCCATTAATTGCCCATATTACAGAGTTTTTCTCCTTTTTTTCACAGAAAGCTTTTGGAGGAGAAACCGGCCCACAGCATCACAAGCTCCGTTCACACTGCAGACTGAAGTGACACAAAACCAATTTTTTTGCTTTAATATGACGACACAGATTGGATTTTTACAAATGCGACCCAGTCCACTTGGGATGTGTTGACAGTTTCATTTCATTTAAAGAATAGATTAAACTTTATTGATAACCAGTTGACAAGCTACTCCATCCACAGTTTTACCTAATAATACAAATATAGTCATAAGCAATGAAATTTTGAAAAAAAAAAAAAAAAAAATATATATATATATATATATATATATATATATATATAAACAAGTAAATAGAATAACAAGGTTTTTGAAAACAAGTAATCTGTAGGAGAACAGTTCCTTTAATTTTTAACCTTTTGGTTACTTATCTGATTATAAAAATATGAGCAAATCTGACAGAGTAGCTGTTTTTCAAAAGTAATTTCTTGTTTTTTACAAAGATCAAATCACATCTACTTTAAATCAAATTTCAAAATCAAATCAATTTTTATTTGTACAGCACATTTCAGCAGCAAGGCATTTCAAAGTGCTTTACATCATAACAAACACAAAAACACAGAGTCATTCAACAATCAAAACATTGCATTATGTCAAGAGCCAGGACGTCAGTGTTTCAGCTGTTTTACAGTTTTCTGGAAGTTTGTTCCAGATTTGTGGTGCATAGAAGCTGAATGCTGCTTCTCCTTGTTTAGTTCTGGTTCTGGATGCAGAGCAGAACCAGAACCAGAACCTGAGAAGTCTAGACGGTTGGTACAACAGCAGCAGATCTTTAATGTATTGTGGTGTTAAGCCATCCAGTGATTTATAAACTAACAACAGTAGTTTAAAGTCTATTCTTCGAGCTGCAGGGAGCCAGGGTAGTGTAGTGTACTTTACATGTTTTCTTGTCTTTCCCATTTTGAACAGAACCTAACACAAACAGTACTTTGTGTCACGTCATATTTATTGTCCAAGAGAAACAGGGAGTTTGAAGAATAAATTTTAAAGCCCTGGAATTATATTTCCTCAGAGACTGAAAATAATTGTAAAACTGCAGATTTTGTTACAAACATTTTTCAATGTTTTTTCCCCATTAATAAATTTACTTTGAAACAATATTTACAGAAATGAACGATTTTTTCCCTTAAACCTCTTACAGATTTTTCTTTTCAGATTATGTTAAAATAATTATGCAAGCCACTAAACTTAATGATTGACTGAAGGTAAACTGAAGAGCTTTGAACTGATTTAGATATAAGACTCCAAACCATAGTGTAAAAGGTTGTTTGTATGTATAATAAGTCAACTGTCCTTCTAAATAAGCTCATTTCAAACTAACATTGAAAGACACAGACGCGTAAAAACGTCTGGACTTGTTGATAAAAGGAGATACAGCTTCACTTTCCAGTTTAAAACACAACCATGGACGTCGTTTTCTTGTCTTACCTCTCTAGCTTCTCGTTCAAATATCCGATTTGAATCAAATATAATCTCTTTTCTTTTTCGTCGAAACCAGCTGTAGCTGTGATATTTGCGGAGTTGAGTTTTTCCTTGCTTTCGCCGCTTTTTCTCTCCTTCTTTCTGGACATTGTGTCGGTTAAAGATTAGCTAACACCTTCCAACCCTGCTGAGCAACTAAACTCCACCGTTGCTAGGTGACGCTGCCTTCAGGGACCCCTGGTAAAGTTAGCTTCGTCCCAGATTTAGTTAGACACAATCGGCTAATTTATTGAAAATATATTATTTTAAAAAATATCTACTTTCCAAAAAATCTTTTTGAGGCTATTTGTTATTACAAAAGGTGTTTTTTAAAACTATGGTTTTGTCTTTTCAACTCAGTCTTAGTTTTTCGTGACCAAGCTGTGTTCAGGAAACACCGTTAATTTCCAAATGAATATCCCAACTGTTCAGGACTGTGTCTGTGTGTTTTTCTCATTTTATTCTATGCTCTCTTCATCTCTCCCAACATGTTCTGTAGTATTTAGGTTAGTGCACTAAAGTTTGGTAAATTCTGAGCAATAAAAACAGCATTTACATAAATAGGATCAGAGTCTGGGCCAGTTGCTTGAAAATGTTAGAGTATTTTGTTATTGATAAATCTTCAATTACATCTCCTCCTTGGATTTAATTGTCATCCTCAGCTAATACTTACATGTAATGTGTATATCTGTTTTAGAACAAAGTAATTACTTCCAGTAATATTAACTGTTCACTGTATTTTAAATTGCCCTCCAAATGACACATCAGGCTCAGATAGAAAATAATATTAAAACAGTTTGTGTACAAACAAAATGTCTCACTTCAACATAAATTGTAGGTATGATTCTATGTCTCATTTAGTTTTAGTTAGAACATGTCTACATTTTACATAAAATCAAAAAAATCCAAGGCAACCCTGAATATTTTCTTCATAAGCCTGTCATAGAAAAAACAAGAGGCTTCCTCAAATTTACATAAGTGTGATGCAGTAAAAAGTCATTTTCCCCCAAAAAAGTTATTTGAGTAAATGTAACTACCACCCTCTGCTCTTTTTACATAATGAATGTTTTGTTGTTGTTTACTATTAGAGTTATTTGTAAGCCATCCTCTTAAAAATTACAAGTTTCAACTTGTGTTGAAACTGTCTGAGCGTCAGTTTCTGAAATGAGTAATATAGAAAATAAAGAACATTTTCGGATTATTCTAGTTTTTTTATTATTATAATCATTATTCTTACTTGATAGCTCCTCTCCCAGTTTGTTCATGGGAGGGGCTGTGAGTTCAAATCCGGGCACCAGTATAAAACTGACCCAGTGAACGCCTGCAGAATCTAAACACTGTAACACTTTGACCATTCCAGTTAGCCGATTCAACGGAGCCAAATATGCCCGCCGTCATGAGCAGAATCCGGCCGATCAAGCCAGAAGAATCCAGACCGCAGTCACCCTCCAAAGCCCGCAAGTCGACCAGAACGCCAAAATGTTCCCGCTGCAGAAACCACGGCTTCTTCTCTGCCCTGAAGGGCCACAAGCGCTTCTGCAACTGGAGAGACTGCCAGTGTGCCAAATGCAACCTGATTGCCCAAAGACAGCGCGTCATGGCGGCGCAGGTAACCGTTACTTCTACCGTCAGCCGGCCGTTAACGACTCCCGAAATAGTCCCTCAATTTTAACTCTTTAAATGTAATTATATTTATTTAAAATCACTTTATTACCACTTTTATTATGTTTTTAATTGAAATAAAACGCGAACATTCCAGAGGAAATGTATGTTTTTACCGACATGTATTAGCATGATTTTAAACCAGGAAGCTAGCCTTTAATGGCCGCGATGCTACATTTTACTCACAAAAAAACTGGAAAGTAACAAAAACAAACCAGCTACTTTGTATATATATATATATATATATATATATATATATATATATATATATATATTTTAATGAATTTACCAGGCAACTTTCTAACATGTTTAAGTAACAATGATTAGTAATTTTTTGTTTGCTAATATGTTTTGGTATTTAATTGGTGTTTTAGAAACAATCAGTTTGTATGTCGGGGTGTTCAAGGTGCGGCCTGCGGACCATTGCGACGTCGTTGACTGATTTTGTGGTCAATGCAGAGACTTTTTTTAATAAATTTTTTTATTAACATCTTAGAATGTTAAGATTATTAAAGTATTAATCTTTTAATAATTAATTTTTTGTAAATTGGACCATAAATATACACTGACTGTGCTCTTTAATTTCCATTTAATTTACTCACTAGCTGCTAAATATGGCAAATATTTTTTTAAAAGTGAGACCAAAATCTAGTCTTATTGCTGAGAGTAGACCAAAAAACAAAAATCAGGCCACACAATAAATGGCAAACTATAGGCGTTTCTTTTAGTGGGAACAAACCTACAAAACACACCCTGGTCCTCAAACAGGACTATTTTTATTACTAAAATATTCCTTGAAGAGTTTATACTTTCGTGCTTTTTCGTTTTGATGATTTTGGCTCACGTGGAAAAAAGTTCAGATGCCACGGTTGTATGGCAACACAGATGATTTAATTTGAAAGAACTAAATATTTAAAGTAACAGTGATATATTGTAAAATAAACCATTTAAAAAGTTACAAGATCAAAGAGACTAAAATTTATAATCAAATGATCAAATCTGTATATATTGGATAACTTATATAAAAGTTTTATCACAGTCATTTTGTTACTGTGGCAATGCTTTTTTAAGTGTATCAGAGATGAGTTGTGCATATATTTTACACATATTACAAGATTATTACAAAGCAACATGTTGCAAACAGTCCATTCATAATTAATGACTAATAAATTTCTAATGACTTGTCTTAATCAGCTTTAAAATCAAAAATTACTCTTAAAGACAAATAAACATTCAGTTAATCTTAATGGCAATGATTGAATTATGGATAATTTCCCTTTTTTCATATGGAAATTTAAACCAAGAGCTCCATTCAGAAATACACCACACACATTTTGCTGGACGATAAATTGTCCCAGAAGTTTTTGCTATAAACAATGATGTTGTTTTGAGACCATTTTAAAGTAATGTAATGGATGAGGCATTCTCAAAAACCTATGAACTTAAATTCTAATGAATATTTAACACTGGAACTGGAAGACATTTTAAATATCCCAAATAAATAAACAAAACAACAAAAACAGTAAATAAAATGAGCTATTGGTCTCTGGAAAGAAAATTGCCCGTCTAAATAAAGAGCTGGTTGAGACAGAAGACTTTTATCACCCAGTTTTTGGTAGAAAGAGAAAACCAATAAGCCATGCAAATTGAAATAATTGAGTTTGTTTTAATTTATCGTGGGATTAATTGATTTATTGCTTATTGCAACACGTCTAACTATAGTGCTTACTTCTTATCACTGCAGATCTTTGCTACAGCAGTTTTTAAATCAAAAACAGACTGAAACACCAGCAATATTTAATTTCCCATTGAGATAAATAAAAAAAAATAATTAATTGTATTTCTAAAATTTCCTCTGAGTTTGTAGTCAATGTTTTCAATGGGAGAAATAATGCACCTTTCATTTTTCACGGTTATGTCCTGACTTATCTAAAGTGGTGAGCATTTAAAATAAGTGTTAGGAGAACTGATGTTACATTTGTTCTGAAATATAATTAGAAATGAAGGCATCATTTCTAACCAGACTGTTTCTAATCAATCTTTTCCCCATTCAGGTTGCTCTGAGGAGGCAGCAGGCCCAGGAGGAGGAGCTGGGCATCAGTGCCCCGGTCAATCTGTCCGGTCCTGATGTGATGGTGAAAAACGAAGCTGCTGCTGACTGCCTCTTCTCTGTGGAGGGCCGATCCAGTCCATCGACCAACTTTAGCCACTCGTCCCTCGCTGTGTCAGGTGAGCATCTGTGTTATCATTTACCGTTTCTGGATTATAATGTTTCTTTTCTTATACTAAAGAAACAAACGACGCTTATTCTGGTGAGAGAAGAAGTAAAGCCTGGTGGCCCGCCAGGCTTATAATACACTGGAGGAAATCTCCTCCAGTGTATTATAGGCCTTAAAAAAAATAAGGTTTTTAAAGGTCTATTCTAAAGATATGTGGAAATTTGTACATTACAACCTAACCCTCAGATTGAAAACCAACATTGTAAAAGTTGAATGGATTAAGTAATCCATTCAACTTGTCCTACCTTTCTGTCCTACCACCACATTTGTGGTGGTAGGACAGAAAAGGCTTGTTTTCTGCTAGCTTTTAATGGTTGCTATGGAGACGTGATAACCCTTATAATGTCACTCCCTAAAAATGAACTTCACTTTTTGTGGTGGCAAGATAAACTGAGCTCATTTTCCAGCCTGTATCTGATGGTGACCCGTCATATTTCAACCCCAGAGAAACAAACTATTCAGAAGTTCCTAGAGGTTTGGGTCCCATTAAAAATAAAAATATGTGCTGCATTTAAATTTATTTTAAAGGACTCATTAGGGGTGTCAATATCTGTGGCAGCACTGATTGAGTTAAAAAAATATATTTCTAAAATTAAGGTTTCAATCTGTCATCATTTTGTCTTCCAGTTCATCTTTATATGTTTTGCAAAAGAAACATTGCAGATAATGTGTTGAATTAAAAAAGAGGGGTGACAATACAGCTGGCACCCATTAATATTCATATTTTTAATGTTTCAGACATAAGAAACTGGTGGGTTATATGTGTAAATCCAGTAGTGTAGTAATGTGAGTTTCACACTTGTTTTAATGGCATTACTGCACTAAAAGGAAATAATTTACATTCCCTTTCCTGAAACTGTTCTGCAGCACCATTTATGGTTGAAGTGAATTAATTATAGAATTGTAAATATTATCTCAGAGGGGGGGGGAATCACAGATTAAACACCAGGCAATCTTTTTATTGTTTCAAAATCCTCTGGAAAAGAAACGGGGAAAGTTGCTGACTCAGCTTATTATTAGAACAATAATAGCTGTGCCTCTCGCTTGTTCTGTATCGGCCATTTGACTAACTCAGTTAGAACAGAGTCCACAGGTGACAAAAACAACTGGATACTATGAATGAGGGGAAGCAGAAGGAAAAGCTTTTTAACAATAACAACCTAATCGAGAACCAGTTCTTCTGAATTCAGTTAATGCAACTTAAAAGTAACTTACTTCATATTCATAGTTCCCCATTTCTGATCTAAGTTCACTGTATGGACTTTCAGCATGATGTCGAGCTTTTTAAGGATCTTTAATTGTTACTCATTTTGTCAGGCGGGTCCGATTGAAGTGATTTCTGGATTGAGAACAGGAGTGGCTGTAATCAGGCCTTGTTGTGATAAACCACATTTGATATTAAACCTTTTCCTACTAGAAAATGTTAAATGTATGTGCCAGGTCTGGACAACAAATCAATAACAATATTGATTGTGATAGATATGTGATGAATATCAATAGATAATATGTCTGATAGAATGTTCAATATTTAATATATAAAATATTCACTGAACTCTGATCCAGAACTGCACAGCATTCTGGGAGATGCAGGCTCAATCGGTGAGCTAAACAAGGTTGGTGGCATCAGCTAACCCACTAACTCTTTGGTTACCTAGAAACAACCTGTTGAGTAACTTGTGCAGCAGCAGTGTAAGGTCCCACCACCTTGTCTCATAACAGCTTAAAGCGGATCTTTCACTTTAAACACATGTTGAAGGTGACCGTTAAATTAGCTACATGTTTAAGATTGAAAGCTCACGCATGAGCCAGAAGCTAGAACTACTGACAGCATAGTAAACACAGGTAAATGGTAGAAGAGCAGATATTGGAATGGAAAACAAGATGCTAACAAAATACTAACAG
>NW_015113354.1:54866-73163 GCF_001443285.1 Poecilia latipinna
TTCAGATATTTAAAAGAAAAAAATAATCAATAATTGTTGATATTGACTGATATGAAACGTTTATATCATGATGCAATTTTCAGCCAAATCATCAAGACCTAATATGTGCATAAATCACCATATTGTTAGTCATTGCGATGCAAACTTATTAAATGTGTTTGCTTCTTTCAGGTTAGGCTATATAAAGCTGCTATCATTATCATTTGTATGTTTCCCTCCTTTAGTCTTTAAAAAGAAAACAAGTCAACATTTTTGGGAGAAAATGTTTCAAAATTAGTACCAAGTTGGTGTTTGTCTTAGATAAAATCCTGGCAAGCTAAATAGTGTTATTTCAGCTATAATTACATGCATGTCGGTCAGAAAGCTTCTAATCTCTGAGGCACCTGCTGACTCAGTTCTGCTCTGGCTCCTGGCTTGCAGCAGTAAACAGTTTTTCCATTGTTGACTTTATCCTAGTAGGAGGCTTGTTAGCAGGGAAAGTATGATATGGACCTGTCATGTGATGAAGGTCAAGGCTGCTTACGCTCCGTTTCTCCCTGCTTTGCTGTGTGAAAAAAAGTCAACTTTGTCCTCAGAACAGTGAGAGCGGGCTGTGCTGGAAAAAGGAGTGAAGCACTCATTGATACGGTGATGACAAGATTGGCTTCGGAGCGGGGACAAAAGACTTAATATCTGAGGATTCAGGGATGCACAGTGTCTTCATTGTGCAAAACCAAAAGATCGTGGTCTGCCTGAGAGGAATGTGGCCTTGCTGATAAGGAAAGCACAGCAGATAGCCAGTAATTATCTTGAACTTTTTATCCTGGAAGAATTATCCATCACACAGGTCCATCTCGATCTGAATGTCACTGAAAAGTTCAGTCATTCTAGTCATTCAGTGATGCAGTTCATTTCTACTTTGGATGATTAAAATTTATTGTAAATAAGCACCCAAAGTTTAATTTCTGGCTTCCTAATACAAATTAAAGGAAAGTTGAGTGGAAGAAAGAAATGTTTAGTAGAGAAAGTTGCTGAGATTACAGGAACAATTGCAGGATTCGGTGCTCCATTCCTTGTGTTAAGCCCAACGTGCAAAAAAACATAGTTCAGTCACCTTTATTACTCATAGTGATAAAAATGACCATGACTCTTTGGAAAAAGATTGTTTTGATGTTTGAAACAGAAAAAAAAAATCTATTTTTTCATGAATAGATCTGCCAGACTTCCACACAGCTAGGTGGAAAAATACTGAACTTCTGTTAAATATATCTTGTTTTTATTTACTAAAATATCCACTATTAACACTGATCTGTTGAAGATCATTATTCCCTTGTATGCTATTTGAGATACAACTAAATTAGTTTCACAAAACATTTTTTATTTAACTTCCAACATGTCCATACATACACAAACTTTAACCGTGTAAGATCCCTGTAATATTATATCTATTTCAAACAAAAACATGAACAAATACTGACTTTTCTTCTGTTTTTATTACATAGCTTAAAGATTAAAGCCCATTGTTCATTCTTAGAAAGCTACTGGATTAGAAATATTCATATAATTTCCTGAGCAAGATGTCTAGAACATGTGCGTATATGTTTTTTGTGCAAAATGCAAACTAATTTTATATTATATTTAATATTACTATTTAATAAAACCTTGCAAAAACAAAAGCAAATCTGAAAACATTTTTATCTCTAAAGGCTTCATTGAAAACCAGCTATATTGGTTGATTTTTTTTTTTATTTGTGTTTTTTTAATCTGGGTTCTCCAACATTTCTTCAGTAAAAAATATTTTTATTTATTTTTATTGGTCTTGTGTATTTTGATGATCTTATTTAAATTTTGTTTTTTCAAAGCTTATGCATCAGTTTAAATCACCAAAATGAACAGAAACAAATGCTTGACATAAATTTTCACTATGTGTAATAAATCTATATGAGTTTTCTAGCTAAATTCCTCCACTAGTTAAACTTTCAGATGATATTCTTAAAGTAAATATAACTGTTACCAGCACCAGCAGATGGCGCTGTTTAATCTTGGTTTGAAAAAGACACTCAGGAAAACTAATACTACAGCAAACATTTCAAATATTCAGGTGGAGCTGAAGTAATAACCTCTGAGTGTTTTTTAACTGAAGCTGGAAAATAATTATGTCAAAGAATGTAAAAAAAAAAAATCTTCAATGTTTTTTAATTAACACTGTAACATACATAAGATATATGACTGTACCCTGGGTATTGAGGTGGATGGGGGGGGGTGCACCAGCCTTTTTTTGTTTTGTGTTTGTGTTTTATGTGAGACAATATTCAGAAAATCAATCAAATTTGAATTACAAAAAAAAAAATCTTTAATTTACATGATAGAAATACAGATTACAGATTAAAGGCCACGGACAATAGTTTATTTGAGACAATCTTAGTCTTACTCCTTTATTTCTTCTTCCAGGAAGTCGCTCTTCATCGTCCTCCAGTCCCTCCTCTTCCTCTGTTAGGCCTCACTCTGAGGGAACTTCTGACCTGTTGCTGGAAACCTCCTATTACAACTTCTACCAGCAGTCACGCTACCCCCCCTACTACACCAATCTGTACAACTACCCACAGTACCAGGTAACACACAACATGAGAAACATGTCATGTTTCAAGTGAAATAATCTGACAATGCAACTAGAACTTTTCCATCAAAATTAAGGAATTATTGACTTAAAATGAGCTCAGAGTCCCTGAAGTTTCATTGCAGCCTATTAAAAAAGAAAATATTTGTATGAGAACTTTGTATGTTGTTTTCTTAAGTTAAACTTCATTTGTAGGCTGTCTTTGAAAACTTATATTAAAAATGATCTACATCCAGACATCTAAAGTAAAACAACTTTAAATTGCAACAGATAGAAGAAGAACAAAGAAGTAAATATAGTTCAGTCAAACAGAAGAAACCATTTGGAGAAGACGTAGATATTCATATGAGGTTAATGAAGTCATCTGTACAACAGTTTGGGTCATGATGGTCTGCAGACCCGATCGCTCCCACCAGTCCTGACTAGTCAAACTCCGGTTCATTTGTTTAGAAAGTCCAGTTTGCTAGTGGAGTTGTGAATGCATAATCGAATTCTGATGTGGATTATAAAAGTTCTGGTTCAGTTCTAATGCATATGTGAAGACCAAGCGGACCGTAGACAGAGCCAAAATCAGGAAGTGGACTACAGTGCAGGGCATTCTGGGTAAAAACAACCAAAACCAACATGCTAGTTTAGTGCTAGCAGCAGAACACCAAAGAGAAATCCTCTGACCGCTAAAATCTGGCACCACTCCATTTTTGTTTACATTTTGTGAAGAAGGAAGTTGCATTCAGTGTCTTCTTCAGTGGTTTTTGTGTTGTTTCCTTTAGTGGTTCTTGGTGCAGCGCCCCCACAGGCGAAAAAGGGAACAGGGTTTGGATCATCTGACACTGCAGTGTGAAAGAGAACCACAGCAGCTGAAAATGTAACAAATGTTGTAATTTTGTCCCCAATTGAAGGAGTGACTATCAGGTGTGAAAACACCCTAAAACAGGACATGATGGGGCTAATGGGAAAAAGCTTTGCAGACGCTTGTTAAAGAACAGAGGAGTAAAAGGTCAAAGCAGACTGAGCTCGTTTTTTTTGGCTCAAGGGGATGTTAATGTTCTGATTTTTATAATTTCATCATTAAAGCTCACAGTAACTCAGGTTTGGGTGGAGAAATGTTTACAAGGCTGTAAACCAATTTAAAAAAAGCTGGGGTTTAGTTTGTTATGATCAGTTCATTTAAATAATCAGTCTATGAATCCCTGACTGTTTTCAGCTTAGTTGGACCAAATGTTATTTTATTCTAATAGTGGGCAGTATGGCCTCAACATTACATTACTAGAAGATTATTATATTCTTAAACAAGATTTATAACAACAGCAAAAACAAATTGTAATTAAGAATATCTATTCTTAATAAAGAATAAATATTATTTTATTCCTTACTAAGAATAAAAGAATAAAGTAACAGTTATATTGGTTACTTTGCTGTCATTATCTGTCAAATCAAGCAGCATTCTTCCACACAGCACACTGTGATAATGTAACCGGAAATAAAACGTTATATAGAGTAACATAAATGTGCCACTGTTTCCCTGCGTTTGTCCTTAGAAAGTAGAATTGACATTAATGTCCCCTTTTGTGCCTCTAAAGGTGCTCGTTATGGTTAACACAATTAAATATTTGAATTTTTTTTTTTACATTTTTATTTCTGGTTTTATTGGTGAACCAAGTGGTTGCAGCTACATTTGAAATATTCAACACTGCTGACCTTATTTATTGTCGGCCTTTATTGTGTCCGACAATAAAGGCCGTTCATTTTTAATTTACTCAGAATATACTTCCATAATTTAAAACATTACACTTTTGAAAGGTAGGTACTGAGTAAACGGTTAGTACAAATAGTAACGGCTTCAAAATGCAGTTAAACTCAGTTGTTAGTTTTGTCTGGCGGCCTGCGTTTGGTCCCTCCTCCAGCTGTGTGTACATGCACTGATTTATACTGGAATGTATCTCTGTTGTGTCCAAAGGAAATGAGATTATGCATGAAGCAGATTATAACTATAACTCTCCCCTGATCCCTGACGATGTGGTTTGGTTTTTTTATGAAGATCATTTTTCCCACCTCTCTCTGCCTCCCTCCGGTTTCCCCCAGTAGCAACATCTAGTTTTGGGGTCACTGCCTCTGCCACCCTGCAGAGGCTAAATTGCAAAGGTTAATGGTATTGTCTGTCGGCAGAAGAACAAACCGCCATGCTTCAGCGCTTGAGGAAGAAAGTGAGCACATTAATGCTAATCAGTTAGCGCTCTTTAGCATAATTTAGCCATCCTCCTTTGTGATTTATGATTTTTTTTTGGCAGGCTGTCGGGTTGAAGGGGTTACGTGATGCGATTCTCTAAATTTACTGGCCACTCTTTTTGTAATTCCAGAGTTTATTATTTGTGGATTCTATTAATGCCACAAACACACAGTGGGAAGGAGAAAGATGAAATTTTTTTTTACTTTTATTGTTTTTTGCTTAAAAATAGTCTTATTTATTTGACCATATTTCAGTTTTATTAAACTTCAAGCGTCATCCTTGAGATACCCGGGTAAGAATTTATCTTTTACATTTTCAGGAAAATTACTTCCTACAACACAGTTTCATATCTTCTCTTACTAGTCAAAGATTAGGTCAGTTTCTGTTGTCATTTTTATTCTTTTACTATCCAATAAAAGTGAACATTTGATCTGTTCAGGATATGTATCCTGAACAGATCTTATTATTTTGCTTTACTGTTATGTTCTGACTTCATTGTGCACTGTAAAGATACTCATACCACCTGTATTTTTGGAAATTTATTTAAGCTATATCTGGTGAAATTAATTACTTTTTAAACAGACTAACACAAAGTTGCACATTGTAAAGTGAAGGATGAATTACAAAAAAATATTAATGTAGCAAACTGCATTCATGTTCATGCCCTTTGACCCCTACAGCAGAATGTATTTACAGTTATATATAAATTAATTGTTTTTGCTGTCAAATAGATACTAAATTAGGTGCAGATTAATTTGAATATAGCATATGCACACATATAAATTTAGGTATGATGCATATTAGATACATTAGCCATAATTTACCTCATGAATTAACCTAATTTTGGAGTTTGAAGTATGCAGATTATATTTTGTTGCTATTTCTAATCAATAACAACATACATTTATACAGGACATGGCCGTTTCCTGGAGCTGACAGGATTCTTCTTGAGTTCCTGTACAAGCACATCATTCCCATCACAAATCTTGGTAGCTTTTCTTGTGACTGGTGACCACGAAACCCCATTACGGTTTTCAGTGTTTTGTTTCTCAAAATTTTATAAAACCAGGTATCATTTACCTTCTGCTTCACAGTTTTGCCCTACTTTGTGTTGGGCTGTGAAATAAGATCCATGTAAGTAATCTTTAGTAAGTGAACTTGAGGTCCCAGCTAATCCCTTTCCAACGTGCAGCCCCAGAGGAAACATTGCGGTTGTTATCAGCGAAAGGCCATCTCCCTCCTCTGTTCTGCTCTCGGTGCTTGGCTGCCATGCAGGTGGATGGTGATAAAATAAGGGTGGCAAAGAGCTTCCAGACAGAAGATGGTGCCAGATAAGAAGATAGGCACTGTCAGGGCGGTAATAAGCCCCCCGAGACTCAACAAGTCAGCTTATAAGCACTGCTGTAGATGTGTGGAAACTTTCATTATTAGGAAGCTGCAGTGCACTTCTCTTCCTGTTATAGATTATTAGTTAAATGCAAAAATACAAAACAGTAGATCTTCTTGTACTTACACAGAGTACGTAACAAAATTACTCTCAACTCAAAACTGTTGGTGTTCTAAGGCCCATTCACACTGGTTTGTTTTTGAATGTGTGAATCCAAATTCAGACTTTGATGTGGACCAACAGAAGTGAACTCTGGTCTGCCTAGAAACCTCAGGCTCGGTTCGGTTTATGTGATCACGGGTTCGGTTTGAATACATATGTGAACGCTAAGCGGACCAGAAACCGTTCCAAAAGCAGGAAGCAAACTACAAGCACAGGGCATTCTGGGTAAATACACCAAAACAAATGTATGAGTAGCTTAAATGCTCTAACGGGTAAAATGGCTTGTGGTCTTTAACTAAAGACAAAAAATAAATCCTGCAATACGCACAACATGCACTCTGGTTTGCCTACAAACCTCGGTCTGGTTCGGATCAGTGAACTCTGTTGAGGTTTGAATACATTTATTAACATCAAAGGGACTGGAGACCACTCCAAAAGCAGGAAGCGCAGGGCATTCTGGGTAAATATCACCAAAACAAATGCGCTGCTACATTTTGTGAAGAGGGAAGGTGCATTCAGTGTCTTCAGAGGTTTTCATGTTGTTCCCTTCTTGTTGCAGCGCCCCCACAGGCAAGGAGGGGAATAGGTTGCTGAAAGGCTTTGGTCCGTTTGACACAGTGCAGAGTGACAGAAAACTGCTTCTGTGCACAGTTTACACAGAAGCATAAAGATGGCAAGCTTAAGAACCAATTTATACAGTTTATATGTTTTAAAAAAATAGATTTATACTCAGTTAATTTTTTTTAATTTAACCTTTATTTTTCCAGGATAAAAAAATCATTGAGACTAAAAACCTTTTTTTCAAGGAAGTCCTGGCCAAGAGGCAGCAAACAATACATCAGCATCGATATGCCGAACTCTACATGGGACACTGAATCCTTCATTTAGGCCAAATCCACACACTGGATCTGGATGTTTTACCATCCATGTTAACCAGAAAAAAAGCCTTTTGTGAGCAACTTTTGCTAAGACAGTTTAGTCCTGTGCTATATGTGTGCTGGGAGCCATAAGCTCGGTGCACTTTGAAGACTCCATTCCAATCTCTGTTTTTCACAGCCCAATACAAGAGTGGAGTGTAGCTTAAATAACAGTTTATAAAGCTGTCGCAGAGCTGATGGTGTGGACAATACGGGTGACATATTACAGGCTGACAGAAATCAAATTCCATAAAAATGAAATTGAAAACCCTCAGTGAGGCGGCCTTGCTGCTGAGTAGACAGCTCGTCTGAAAGTTTTCAGAGGTCTGGAGAAAGCCGCCGGGCGTTGCAGCTCGTTCCTGCAGCTAATGATGATTTCCTGTTTGTTCCTAATGCTTTGCTTGTGAATGTCTGGAACTGAATCAGGTCATATAGTGGTAGCAACAATTATCACAGTTATATATGAATACAGTGTGACATTCTTGCATGTAAGTTGTTTTTGAAATGTGTGTTATCTATGTTTAAACTGCAACTGCTTTTGAAGAAAGGAATGGGCCTGTGCAGGCGTTTGCTACAGTATTTACATTAAAACGTTTGTGCACCGATTTTGTTTGCTCTCTCTGTGCTTTTGTAACATTTTTGTTGCAGTTAATCTGCGCCTTTGCACGGGCGTCGGACTGACAGAGAACAAGCTGTTCTCTGTGAGAATTGAAATGAGAAAGAATTGATCATCGTTTTATTAAAAATGTAAATGTTACCTCAGACAAACTCCTAAAAAGTTAAGATAAGCTGATTTTCTTTATTGGTACATTTTTTCTTGTTTGCTGAACGAATAAAGGCCAGGAGTCTAAAATTCAAGAAAGACCGACATGCCTCAACCTCAAAATCAGTATGACTGCACTTTGTTTAAAAAGGTTGATTTATTTTCATAAACAAATAGAAGAACCCCTACTTGTGTTCATGCACCTTTAGTGTATATCATATACCTCAAGCATTCAGACATATAAACATATACCGTATATGTTTCCATTAGCTTGCTAAGGCACAAATGTGCGCACACCTTTTTTGATATTCTAATGTTGAAAAGACACAAGTTTGCAATTGCATTTTTTCTATTTTAATAAGAAATGCAATTAAAATTACAAGTTAAACATGAATATGTTTAGTTTGTACCTAAAGGGTGGGACAATTCAACCAAAAGTTTAAATGATGAAGGACTAAAATGACCATTATTTACTGTAACAGCCTGACTGACATGCTTTGGCAGAAACTAGTTTCCTTTAAAAATCTTTAGTTTTACACTTTTCTTATTGTGAAAATAGCTAACTTTGAGTTGTTTTCCTGCGGTAGCAACACCGACACTGAAGAGTGTGGGTTGCTAGTTCTTATATAAGCTGTGTTCACCAACTGCAAACAGATTGTGAGTCACAGGTCAGGCCAAGGTGAACATTTTGGCCAGTTTTACAGTGTACTTCTAATTACTGTGTAATGTACATATAAATGTGACATTTTTGTTGTTCTTTTGTTTAAAGCAGATGCCCCATGGGGACAGCCGCCTCCCAAGCCACGGCGTGTCCTCCCAGTACCGGATGCACTCCTATTACCCCGGGGCCACCTACCTGACCCAGGGCCTGGGCTCCACCACCTGTGTGCCGCCCTTTGTCAGCCTGGAGGAGAACAACAGCTGCTCTGAGACCATGGCAGGCTGTGAGCAACACAGAAACACTCCAACACACACACTCATAAGGCCCCATAAACTTTTACCCAGACTTTATCAACAGAACATCCAAGGGAGGACTGCATTCAAGTCGAGAGTGTCATAAAATTTCATTTTCACTTGCACTAAACTTTACTGCAAATCCAGTACTTTCCGTGTATGCAGGCTCTTATCAGTGAATTTTAAGGCTTTGCTTTATGGCTTTAATCAGCTTAATGCTTTTCTGATGTTTAAAATACAACAGAGAATGTATTAAAATATGATTCAGGTGAATTATTGGGAATTAGAAAGGGGAATAGAGTATAAACTGTGTAGACCTGTGCAAGAAGTCCCAAACAGTGCAGCTTTGTTTCTTTTCGCCGTGTTTACAGATGAAGCAGATGTAATCTCTGATTTGTGCAGCAGTAGATTTCTTTCCAGATGAGAATCTCAGCGCAGCGTTTCTGGTTGCCGGGAGTTTATGCCTTCCTTATTACCAGGGAATGTGGGGGAATCAGATTATGTGCGTTGCTTATCATCTTCAGTAAAGTGTTTTTTGGAAATATCTAAAGAATGCAGATAAGTACGTAATAAGAGTGAGATTACTGATGGAAAGCAAAGTGGCAGCAAAAACTGAGATCACAGGGACCAATTTGTCCAGGATGGAAAATCTGTTTCTGGCCATTTCAATTATTTTTCTTCAGCAAATCTTCTTGCTCTTTACATTTTAAGATGGTTTCAAAAGTGTTGTTGTGAAATAATCCTTTTAAGGCGACTTGCTTTAATAACTTATAAATAATATAAGTTATTAAAGCTATTACTTGATTAAAATTTTTGAGTACTTTACAGTACTTAGATTCATATCAGTGATATTTGCTGTAGTATTTACTGTCAAACTATTTTTGTGTGTTAGCTAAGGCAGACATGAACTACTTTAATATCTGTTTTACTGAGGATGGCACATCGTTTAATTGTGCCCTGCCTTCACATTTCCAGCATGGAGGATATTCTCACTCACTTTCAGTCTAAGCTGATGCAAAAAGAAAAAGTCCGTTGTCAGGGTTCAGTTTGTTAAGGAAACTAGATCTGGAAAGTATTTCTGATAAGTAATTATGTTTTATTCGTGTTTCTGTCAAACATCCCGGCCTGTGGGTTTGAAGAAAAGGAAGGTTGATGAGCAGAACCCAAACCCAGAAATGACAGCATGAAGTATCAGAGTGACGATATACAGCGAAGGATCGATTTTTGATTTCAAATTCCTCGGAAGTCCCTTTCATTTGCAATATGTGTTATTGATTTATCATGGCTTCATCAGCCTAATTTGATATTGTTCTCTGTGAGCTGATGCACTTTTGGCATTTGGTGGGACATGTTTATGCTAGGAACCCAGTTTTTCTGTACCTGTGTTTTTCTCGTAGTAATATCTAATTTCTCACGAGAAGGACACAGAGAAAGAGCGTCAGAATCACAGCATCAGCCGTGTTTTTCCTGAAAGGGAGCGATGGCACCACCAGCATCGTAAAGCTTAGGACCTCCACATCTGGCCTTGTAGCGCTGTTTGTTTACCACCTTCAGCTGTCCTTCTGCTGTGAGGGTCCCACGTCAGCTCCACCCTGAACCGCCATGCTCCATTACAAGAAAACAATCTCAGCCGGTGGTCCCACTTTTAGTGTCAATTCACCTTTTTTAAAAAAAGAGAAAGAGGCAGTGTTCATTTCCATAGCCTATTAGAGGTCTGCAGGTTCAAAGCTGGATCTTAAATTCAGATTTTTACAAAGCAGGTTGTTTATTAGCAGATCTGACCATCATCTTTAATACTGCAGGACTGTAGCTAACAGAAAGAGCGGCCTCTTAGCCTAACAAACATAGTTTGCAGTGTGCAGGATTCTGAAATGTGCGTCCAGCACACGGACCCCTGGGATCTGTTTCAATGCCATGTCACGCCTTCACATCAGGTCTAATTATATTCATCTGTTTTATTTAATATCTCGAAGTAAAAACAAAAGTAACACAAGTTACTGAGATTCTAATCTGTCAGAGCTACATGCACAATAAAAGATATTTAAGTATACACAATAATGGTGAGGGTCGACTAAATGAGTTAATTGTAATTAATTAATCATTTTTTAGAAAACTATTTACTGACGAATGAAAAAAACTCTTTTGCTGCTAAATTATTGGATAAACAGACATGAGCTCAAAAGCAAATATATTTATTGTTTTTAATCTGTTATTCAGCCATCAGATTAATATGAAGTGTTATTCTAGCCCTTCAGTTTTCCGGTGTTTCTTTAGAAAAGTGGACTGTAGACGCTGATCTTAGCGTTAGCCTCTGTGCATGTTTAGCATAGAGATGCTCTTTTAGCCTTGAGTAGCTTCGCTGATAGTGTAACTCCTTTTAGCACAACATGAAAACAACAATAATCTTTTCCAGCGTCCATCAGATCATTTTTAGACCCATAAATTAAAACCGAGTGGGTCGAGAGAAGCGGGTTTGTTGGCCATCGCTGTTGCTTGTGTGCTCATTTTTAGTGACTCATTAACGTGAGTTTAATTTAATTTCTTATTCATGGCAACTGCAAAATTGTGTTTTTTTGACATTAGCAGAATAGCGACAAATATTTGGAAACATTTGTGATGGAGAAGCAGGTGTTGTTACAGAAAGCGGCTGGACGTTGAGGTGAAGTAAAGCGATGTTTTGGTCGGGATCAGACGGAGGAAACGGTTCCTGTGATCTTCCTTCCCTCCCTTCCCACACGGCTGCCAAACGGCGCCTGGCAGATTTATCTCCCTCCCAGGATAAGGCTAATCATTTGGCCAAATACAGAGATCCAAATAACCTTCAAGAGTGCCACGCTGTCCTTTCCCCTCCCCTCCTTACCCCTTCCTCCTCCTCCTCGCTCTTCGTCCCCCCCCTCTCGCTGTCTCCGCAAAATTGCCTTCTGGAGTTAGTGAGCGGGAACAGTTAAGATTTACAAACAATGATGAAGCTTGTCATGCGTCTTTCTCCATCCGTCACGGCGGTGCGGGCGGAGCCGTGGGCAGAGCCATCCCGGTGTTCTTCATAAAAGCCAGCTCGCTGTGAAATACGCCCCTGGCCGGCCTGTTTACTGCCCCGCGCTCGTCAGCAGCCGCGCCGCTGTAAATCGCCGGCCGGGAGGTGACAGTGCAGTCCATCAAACTCCCCTCCCCTCTCAACATCTCATCTCACGTCGCCTCCACTCCCACCCACCCACTCAGTACAAATATACACATACACAGAGACATCCACAGTGTTTCTCCACAAACAGCCGCCTCACGATGAGCTGCCCAGCCAGAGTTATGGCCGCCTCAGACTCATAGGTGACATTTTTCTGTCCTTGTCCCGACCAGCAGAATTTAGAAGTTGGTTATCTCTCAGCAGAGCAACTTTTCCTTCACTTTTCGAAAAGCGGATTTAGCCCGCAGTCAGACGTGATGATGGAGCGCCGCTCGCCCAGCTATACGTTTGTCTGTGTTGTTATATCGGTGTCAGCACAGCGCCTACTGTAATTTAAATGCAAATCAGATTGTTGAGATATTGCAGATTTTCATCCTGCTAATCGATAGACCTGTGTGAGCCCATTAAGTTAGAAATCCATTACTATCTTTCTAGATGATATTCTATTGATTTTTCTCACTTCAATCTATATCCTACTGTACACCAACTTGAGTTACTGCGTATAAAGTCTGTCGTTTCAGGTTGTCAGCCTCCCTCTGAAGAATAAGCAAAGAAAAAAACTACCAAGAAGCTGCCGCCGCTGCGTTTCTTTGTTTCGTGTGTAAAATGGCTTTTAGCTGCTTTCAGGTCAGATTACTTACCGCCACAAACCTTCGCCTCACTCTCATTTTTGAGATGCCACAAAGGCCGCTCACTCTTTAGGATTTATTAAACCTAAACGAATCAGAAATCGGTTCCTCGCCGCAAAGAGGTGACCTTTTCAAAGTAAGCGCTGTTTCATGTCATGTAGCCAGAGTTCATTGCTGATGGGTTCAAAACGTCACCAACTTTAACACATTCACTCTGTTGATTCCTTAACAGAGGTGAAACCAGCAGGACACTGCAAAAACACAAAATCTCAGCACAGATTTTTGGTAGATAGTGTAAATATCTATAAGCCATTCATCCGCTGTCAACTAGCCTTAGCGTTCACAACAGGCTATGCTATCTGCAGAGTAGCAGAAAGAAAGGGGGTGATTGACAGCACTAAGACCCGCCTCCTGGCCTTGATTGGTTGTTTCTAGATAGGACTGGGAGAAGGCAAAGGAACTTTACAGATCTGTCTCATACCAAGCTGTCATGACATGGTGAGTTTCAACAAATATGTAAAAAATAATGGAGTTTTAAAAGTTACGTTAAAATTTTGTCAAAATTAAGACAAAATGTGTTTGTCTGGTCTAAGATAAACCAACTTCTCTGAGTAAACAAATCTAATTTCAATTAGGGATGCACGATATATCAGCACTAACATCGGTATCGACTGATTTTAGTTATTTTTTAACATATCAGTATCAGTCCAACAAATAAAACTGCAATGAGACAAAATGTGGAAAAAGTTGTAGATGTTCAGACTGCTCTCCTGACAGGTTTACAGTCATTTTGCCCCGAAGGCTTTTGTGCATTTAGATTACGTTATTGTACATGTTCCAGACCTTTCATATCAAATATAGACAGAAAAAAGTATTTTTATTTTCATCTTGTTGCTGTCTGTTTCTGGTCACTTCTTTCTAAAGGTGTTGAAACGGTAAAGAAATATATATAGCATATATATAATATATATAATATTGGTAAATATCAATATTATCCATAACAACAAAATCGATATCAGCCTGAAGTTTCATCCCTAATTGTCATATCAGTTTTTGACATGATCCATTAGTAAATAATACAAAATAACTTATTTTTGTCAAAAGTCCTTTTATAAAATTAGGTTTAACACATTTAGCTGTTTCTCAAACTTAAAGTCACCTGAAAGGTGTTTACAGGACACAGATCCAGTTTTCTTTATTTTTCATTCAGTCCACTTCCATTAGATTCATATTAAAACTCAGTTACAACCTGACAAATCTGCCAGTTTAGTCCCTGTTAGGTCAGTAAATGAGAATGTTTCTCTGAGCTGTTTCTGTAAGCTGAAGCGATGTTTGACTGGAGGCCCCTGGGAACCTGGTGGCTCTTATTTTAGCGTTTCTCCTGGTTCTTGATTACAGAATAAAACTCCTGTGAGAGCTGTCAAGCCGTCCTCCCCGGCCCGTGGTGCTGCTAAGTGCCCTGATAGCCTCCGGGGCTAAATACCAGTATAATTGTCTGCTCAGGGCACAAGCACCACAGTAATGTGTTCAACACCACCATTAACACAGGCCTGGGGCTGTGGAGACATTAAATGGCCAGGGCTGTGTAGTTTATGTCCTCTTATCCTCACTCTCTATTTCTCTTTCTGACTCTCTCTCTCACACACACACGCACACACACACCGTCCTGCTGGCTTGAAGTGAAGTGAAATGGTTGTCAAATGCTGTTGAATCTGAAACGTCCTTCTGCTGAACCTGAAATCTCAGCGTCTGATAAGAACGTTTCCCTGTTTTAGTGGTTTTACGGGAGGAAAACTGACAGAGATGAAACTTCTGTTCCATTTCTGCTCAACTGAAACTGATTTGACCTGCAGTTCGTTACATTCATTCAAAAATTTAAAAATGCTTTATTGATTTTAGAGAAATTAAATGTTGTTCTAACTCATTAATTCAGATTTTTCATCGTTATTGTAAATATGTTGGCTGTTGGCAGGAAAGAGCTCCTGTAGCAGTCTGTATTACAGCAAATTTGAAGAAGCCTCTGTCTGAAGACACTCTCATGAAGAGGATGGCCGAGGTTGTCCATAATTTTCATGGTTTTAGGAAAGTTTCAGCAAAGAGTTTGTCTTTGACTCGATGTAACCAGTGAGTTTTGCGAACTTTGGTAATCTTGGCCTCTTCATGCTTTCAGCCATCTTTAATTAAAGTGATGTTGGTCTTGGTTGGGGGCGCACAGGATGCAAAACTTGGAGATATCATCTATCCAGCCTTCTTGTCTGGTGGTCTCCCTGTTTAATGTGTTGCAGACATAAACAGGAAATCACCAATCGCATGGCAGCACCTCCTTTACAAGCCGTTTACACCGTAGCATTTCTGTTCCAATCCAGTTTGATCGGCGTCTCTGACAGGAACACCGTTTCTAAAACCAGCTCTCAGGAAGACAGTGAAACTTTTTGTGGATGCCCCCTGCAGGTGTGAAAGCTGTCGGGTTTACTGGGCAACAAAACGGATAGCACTTCCTTAACCTGCACATCACAGCGCCATCTGGTGGCCTGGCATGAACACCAAAAATGCCTGAATACAGAGCAGCATCTAAATGAAGGTGTTAAAGTCCCAGCACAAGTAATTACAGAATATCTTTCCTGTTGGTTAGTTTATTTTTTATTTTAAAGTAAAACGCTGCAGACTACGTCCAGGTCTAACTGAATATGGTTGTTTTGTCTCTGAAAACAATAAAAGAAAAAGCTGCTTTAGATTCCACCAGAATTTTTTTTTTCTTTTTAAATTGTTCATTTTTGTCAAAAATAACAGTTGACAACTTTAAATTGAATCTGTTTAGTTTAAAATACTTTTCTTTAAACTCTTAAAATATACCTATATTAATCTATTTTTTTTTCCTTTTATGATTTTGTTTCCTGTATGTGCTTTATTCTGACTAAGTGTCTGAGTTTTTAGAAAAATATTGCATAAATAAATTATATTATTGTTTTCCAGATTTAGCAGACGGTGCTTCCTCAGGATTTTCTGATAAAACAAACTTAGTAACGTTTTCCTGTCCTCGGCCTGCTGATGTTGGTGTGTGTTGGTAAATGATGTTTCCATGGCAGCTCTCTGAAACAGTTGAACGACTTGAATAAACACGTCTGACAGCTTTAGCGCGGCGATATATTTCACTCTTCCTGTGTCCTTTACTTTGGCATTTTTCTTACGCTGTCGACTCACAATTAATCTCTTGTTTAAAGCGCAATGATAGAGAAGTCACGCAAACATCGATCGGCCGCCTCAGCTCATTATTGCATATCCATAACTCTTGGATGGATCCCGTCAGAACGCCGGCGACCCTCCGACGTGCTATTTTGCGAGCTGATGGGGCACAGTAGCCGAAATGGAGATTTAACGCGGAGACGGCGGCGGCGTCACGCCTCTCTGGCGGTCGTCCTCGCCGGGGACAGATTGGTTAACAATGCAGGAGCAAAGGGTCGTCTCTGCTTAATTAGCCTTTGACCTCAGAGCCTGATGCCTTCTGTCAAACTGCGTCGGTCCTCCACTCACATCGGCTCCACTGCAAACCAATAATGAGCCTCTAAGTGTTTCTTTAAACATCTTAATTGCTTCAAAAGCGGCTCCATCCCTTTAAACTACTGTCTCAATGCTTCTCAGTTTGACGAGACGAGAGAGAGAAATTTATGGAAGATTTAACAGCAGACAGTAAAATGAATAGTCCGTAATAATGGCAATGCAAAAGCTTTTATTGACCTGGTTTAGTTCACTGATTAGAATGTTTGATGTGGCTTAAAATTAGAAGCAGCTCAACCATCAGAGTTCTGCTGATCAAAACAAAAACATTTTGAGTTTTTTCTTGAAAAAGAAGAAAAGTTGTGAGCAAAACATGTTTCCTAACTAAGGATCACCTCTGTGGTTATTTTTATTTACACATGGAAAAGGTCAGAGGCGTCCATGTTTATTGACACTGGAAAATTCACACCGCACCTTTCAGATTTTTATGCATAAAACGCTCAAAATATTTTTTTCTTTTCCTTCAACTTTTTGATTACGAGCCACTTTCTGTTGTTCTATCACAGAAAATCCCAGTAAGGATTTTAAAAAACAAAAAGCATAAAAGATACAAGTTTTGGTTAGTAAAAGCTTAACTTTAAAAGAAAACGGGTTAAATAAAAGTTTTTTAATACACTGCAAAACCACAAGATCTTACCAAGTTTTTTTGGTTTAGATTCTAGTGCAAATATCTTATTACACCTCAGATAAGGCCAAACTAACACGTAACTTTTTAACAAGAAGTAGGAGCATGTTTACGTAAATAATTTCTTAATATTGATGAAAAGTTCAGGTTTTATTAGCAGATTATTTTTCTTACAGGAAAAATGTCTTGTTCTAATCAGAGTTGGGCAGTTACGTTTACTCTGTTACATTTACTTGAGTAATTTTTTTATTTTATTTATTTATTTTTTAAATGTACTTTTAGGAGTATTTTACTATGCTGTACTTTTTACATTTATGTGAGTGATTTTATTATGAAGTACTTTGCTGGTGTAAAATTTATGGATTTTCTACCCACTGAATGAAAACAAACATGTTTTAGCTAAAACTTCACCACACAGACACACCTGCAGTTTTTGTTAAAGTTTCATAACATTTTTATTGAAACTCATTTTGAAAAAATTACTTTGTTATTTTGTGTTACTTATGAATTACTGTCATTTCTATCCTTAAAATTCCCACTTAACTTTATATTTTGGTCCGTCTGATGACGTAATTTTTAAATATTACATGACTGATAATCTGATCAGTACTTCAGTAGACTTTTTACCAAATAGTTTTTTACTCTTAGTTGAGTAATTTCTTGGATGGATACTTTTCACTTTTAGTATAAATATGTTAAAGTAGTGCTGCTCTTACTTGAGTACAGTTTTTTTCTTCTCTGTCCACATCTGCTTAACAAATTACTGACTTAAAACAAGCTGCTAGTTAGTTTTATCTTATTTAAAGTGTATTTTTAGTAGAAACTGCCTGGTGAGTGAGGTTTTGTGTGTTTGCGGTGTGTTGGTGAGGATCTGTGCTGCAGGGTGAAGGTCTGCCTGCTGAGCGTCGGCTGAGTGCGTTGGCTGTTTAAAGCCCGGCCGCCCGTCTGCTCTTTGGCTCCGTTTTCTGGGCCATTAAGTCCTGCAGCCGCTCCGATGGTGCGATGAGCAGCCACAGCCCGGAGCGTCCATCTTTACAAGTTGGACACACATGGGTCCGACCGGGCCTGCTTCTTTTTTTTTTAGACACACCTCGTATCATTTTAATGGCTGCCATTTAATCTCAGGGCAACCTTGTCATGTGACAGGCAACTCTTCATCCCTGCGATTTAATTTTTTCTCCTTCATAACAGCCTCACTAAACGCTGCCGGCCCTGAACGCCTCCCACACATTCACACAGGTGAAGAACGATTCTTCTGTCTCACAGTTTCTTTCTCTGAATCAGGGGGGTCCAAACTGCGGCTC
>NW_015113354.1:77356-96686 GCF_001443285.1 Poecilia latipinna
TCGGCTTTTGAGGAAATTGAAGGTTTTTAGGTGCGTCTTATAGTGCGGAAAATACGGTAATCACATGATGCATTAAACCAAACTAATTAATTTCCCTCTAAATCACTTATTGTTTCTATTTTCTCTTTTTCTACAAAAACTGGATGATATAAGTCTGGTGTTTTGGTCTAAACTAAGCCATTTTTTAAGGATACTTTTATTTACAGAGACTTCATAATTTACGTTATTTGTTGTTTCTGTTTCTTTATTTTGGATATTTAAAATGTTCCAGTGTTAAATGCTCATTAGACTTCAAAGTTGAGAATGTCTTCTTCCATTGTTACCTTTATTTTACTTGAAAATGGTGTCAAAACAACAATATTATCATTTATTGTAATAACAGAAACGTTTTATCAGGACAGACCGAGACTCAGATCCTGTTCTTAAACTGAGAATAAACCTAATTAATCAAGCCAAAAGCAAACTGAAAACTAAATGCTTTTCCTACAAAAATGTACCGTTTTATAGGCTTTTATTTTAGTTTTTTTATTTTCACCATTTTTAACCCATGTGACCATAAGTGCTGCTCTAAATTCTGCTCACTTAAGTGCAAATCGATTATTTTCAAAGCTAAAGTCAGAATTACAGAGTGATGTTTTCCTAACTGTCTCTTCATATTTAACGCTACTAAGATAAGTTATATTTGATTTGTGTCTTGGCAGATTTCTGTGTTTACTTAAGCGTTATCTCGTTGGATCGGTACGGGTGGTGAGTGTGGAGTATGAAAGCCACAGAGCGCTTATCCTCTCTGGATCAGACCGAATTACCATCTACTCTCACATCTGGGCTTTTGTTCCCCCCCGTTTCTTGGCAGCAGCAGAAATGATTGCACCTACATTGAAACCCTCCCTCCTTTTCCCAACAGGACAAGTGGGAGGTTAAAAAAGCTTCCTTTTGTTAGTCCACACAAAGACAGTTTAATAGTTTAGAAACCTTATATATATAGTGCTGAGTGACTGCGAGAAGGGCAGAAGTTCATTCCAGAAACAAAACTTTCTCAGGTGAAGTCTGTCTTGTTACAAACTGCCTCCTGAATTGTTTGTGAGATTTGTAAGTCAATACATCCAGGTTTTATTTCCATTTCACACAACGTTCCGACACTCTCACATTCAGAATTGCTGCTATTTCTGTCGGTACACAACAATTTTTGATGTATTATGATGATAAATACACTCAAACTTGATTTTGAATTTTCCAAAGTTTTCACAACGTACCAACCATCCGTCGTCTGTTCCTGGTCGTCGCGTTGGTTCGTTACAGGAGGTTCGTAATCAAACTGATGCAGACCAGCAAAGCAAAGTAGGTCTTGGTTTGGTTGAAGTGAATGATTTGGCTGTGAATGTGAAACAGACCGGAGACCGCTCCAAAAGCAGGAAGTGGACGACAGCACAGGGAATTCTGGGTAAATACCACCAAACCAAACACGCTAACTAGCGCTAGCGGGAGAAATGGCTCATGAAATCCTACAGCCACTAAAATCTGATGCCACTCCATTATTGTTTCCGTTTCATGAAGAAGGAAGTTACGCTCAGTGTCTTCTTCAGAGGTTTTTGTGTCGTTCCCTTCAGTGATTCTTGGTGCAGCGCCCCCACAGGGCAGGAGGGGAACAGGTTGCTCTGTTAGTTTGGTTGGTTTGACTCAGAGCTGTGGGAAAATGGAAGACATCTTGATCCCAATCAAACAGAGTCTACTGGACTATCAGGTTTGAGAGCATCCTTAGAGAAACCGTTAAGAGTTACGATTTGACTGTGGAAGGAATCCAGAGAACTCACTATTTCCAGATTCTGTTCTCCATGTTCTCTGAAAGACAGATTATATTGTTTGTTTTGTGTTAACATCATTTTCTTACAGTAAAATAGATGATAGAGAATTACTTTAAATCATCGGATGTCAAAAACATCCCCCTGATGGGACAAAGGGAGCTGGATTTTTTTCTCCTGGAAACGTCGGGTATGAAATGAGATCGCTGCAATAAGTGAAACACAGATAAACATGCAGATACTAACAATCAGCTGACTGTTGGTTAGCAAACCAACAGGCCTCCTCTGCTAATTGAGAACAAGGCTTTCTGCTGTTTCAGTGGTTTAATTACGCAGCAGGGCAGAGGATAGGCGAACGATGCCAAGAACACGTGTCGTGATTTAACGTCCCTGCGGGAACGAACACGTCCGCTCGGTTCCAGCCTTTAATGGCGTCGTAGATTTCCTGCTGATGAACGGAGGCAGAATTAACAGTGAGCGTGCTAATTCACCACGCTGCTGTTACTGCTGTACAAACAGAGCGCCGAGGAACAAAAGCTACTCCAACATTAGTGTTAATGATCGAGCTGTCAGTTCTGAACTGGTGACAAACTGCAGACGAGCAAAAATCGGAGTCCGAAACCAATCAGGAAGTTAATGAGGAGAAAAATTACTCCTGTTTTCCTTCCCAGCTCTGCTGAGGAGAGGAGAGCAGGAAAAGCTACTACCACTGGACGGATTTCAATTGTGTCATCTGACAGGAATCCTTCAAAATAAACATTACAGATTATCTGTAAATATTCTGTGGGATGAAGTAGCTCATAAAAATGACATTTCACACATTCTTCTTTAATGCAAACATAAACATAATGACTTTAAATATTTAAAAAAGCAAATGCAAACAAACAGGAACAGAATAATAGGAAAGGTCACAAATCCCCCTTCAAAATAAAAGTTTGCTTAAATTAAAGGTTTTTGTTGCATTTTAAAAGATTCAACAGAAGATAAAGGAGCAGTATTATTTAAACATTTTTTAGGTTTACATCATATTATAATGTTGTTCTCTCACTAATAAATGGAGCGTTGCCTTGATTCTTCCATGCATATTTGAGAAATCCTTTTATCTCCATAGGAAAACACCTGGGTGGACTGGCTCCGCCTTCTAGACGCAGCTCCTCCCCCACTGAGCTCCTTCAGACTAGCCATGAGCAATTAGCAAACACCTGCTGAGCTCATGTTAGGAGCCACTTCTCAGAGCATCGCTGGTAGAAACGTTGTCAATAGAGGAGCCATGTTGTGATGACTTCCTGGAGGCGGAGCTTCAGAAAGAACAGGAGCTTCTTAAAGAGAAATAAAACGATGAACAGTTTTCCTGTAGTAGATATTTATCAAAAGATCATGTAGCAGTTGCGGCTCTAAACAAGTTTTATTTAGCAGGACTGATGGCAAAATGGCCGACCCATCGCCTACACATATCAGTTTATCCATCCACACTTTAAAAGAGGAACATGAACTCAGATAATCTGAATAAATATGGAAACCTGTTCTGGAAGTGAACTCTGACTGTGTTTCTCCCCGCAGCGTTTTCACCCACCAGCTACGACTCGACCATGACCTGCCGCTCCATGAGCGCTCTGGTTCTAAACGACGACAAGGCCGAGTGCGAGGCCGGCGGCCAGGCGGCCAGCTTCACCGTCGACACCATCACCGGCGACACCAGCAACTAGAAGAAGAAGAAGAATGTCACGATAAGTTCTCGCCTGAACTGAAAACTGTTCAGCTGTTAAAGCAGATTTTTGTTCCTGATTTCTGTTCTGCTCTGAGTCTCTCTGTTCGTAACTGAAGGGAGTTAATCATCCAAAAACTGACTGTTTTTTATGATTCCTAATTAGAAAAAAATCAAGACTGAATTAGATTACACAAAATAAAATACTGTACTCTCAAAAGTTTACACACCTGCTACACCTTGACTTATTATTTCAAAACATTTTACAACTTAAGTTGGAATATATGTGTGTAATTCAGTTAAAGATAATTTATTATCAGAAAAATGTGTACAACACTGCAAAAACACAAAATCTTAAGTATTTTTGGCCCGTATGTGCAAATGTGTTTTAAGTCAATACGCCATTAATATTGATTAAAAATAAACTTGTTTCACTGGCAGATTGACTTATAGCATTAATATTTAGTGAAATAGCTAGAACTTTTTCATCAATACTAAGGAATTATTGATTCAAAACAAGCTCATAGTTGTTGCTGTATTGTTACTTATTAATTAGTTTCGTCTCATTTTAGATGCATCAAGATATCTGAATTAGAAACTAGACATAAATACCTGGTAAGGTTTTGTGTTTTTGCAGTGTAGACGTTTTCTCTAATCCAAACATGGTGAAGACATGACTGCATGTAAACAGCTTTTTTCCCTCTAAGATTCATTTCCAGTTTAATTCTGAGGGTTTAGCGCTTCATTATATGTAGAAAAAGTTAAAGATTTATCATTTTTTCCCAACAGAAACCTGGGACTTTAACAGGTGTGTAAACTTTAGAGTCGCTGTATTGGTCAAGTTTGTATTTTTTGATAAACTACATCCTGAAACACTGGAATCAAGGTTTTATTTCTTTAAATTAAGTAATGAAATTTGGTTAATTGGACTTATTGTGTGCATTAATTTGACATTTTACACAATATAAATAATGCAACTTTTACTTTGGTGTATTTTTTTAATCCAGTAGGTTAATTTTCTTTGTTTAAGGATTTTTTTTTCTGCTATGTTGAGCAGTTTTCCATTCATTTTCATTTTATAACAAACAAGATTTGTATTAATCACTCTGAACGTTTTGGAGCGGAGGAGTTTTTTTTGTTGTAATTTGCCAATCAGCCACTAGATGTCGCTGGATCTTACTGTATGCTCCCTTCTGACATTTATTTTGATTTTTCCAATCAGACACGATGTTGTTTTTCCAACAGAATCACATCAGGTGCAAATAAATCTCATTAATCTCACATCTGTGAAATTCATTTTAAAAAATGTTTAACTTTGCACAAAAACATTAAGATTTTATTGTTTTTCCTGAACAGCAGTGTGATAAACGTTGAGCAGCAGTCCAAGTTGTTCTAGAAATGTTCCAGGTTTAAAAAAAGCAAAGCGAGGCGGCAGGTCGTAAATCACGCTGCTCTTCCCTCTCTGGGCGTGTGATGAGCGCCGGATGCTTATTTATGGCCTCCTTTATTCCTCTGGATTTGCATGTGTATTGTATATTTAACCCCTTCTCAGCAGAGGTGTTGGCGCCGCACGCGGGTTATTGTTTACAATTTTTTACCCACTTTGGGACGACCTTGTAGAGTGAGCCGAAGCATCACTCAATAACACAACATTTATGGAGAAACGCCTCACATCTGGCTGAAAACTTTGGAAAATATATTTTAAAAAAGGATTTTTATAATTATTATTTTAACAAACCAATGAAAACATTTCACCACTTTATTAGCAATAAATGATTTACATTTTAATCATGGCTAACATATTATTTTCAGATTTGATTAGTCAAATCTGAAACTTTTTAACACTCAAACCCACTTGAAGAGCAGTTTGAACATGTAATACTTTCTTCAGTCACTTTTTGCTCGTTTGGAATAAGGTTGATTTTGTGGTGAACTATCTGAGTTTTAGTTTTCTTCAACATTTTCTGGCATTTTAATGAGTTTTCCAGTTTCCCTGAACAGAAACAGATCCTCCATCATTCTTAAAGAGGCAGCATCGTGGTTTCCAGGCACATAGTGTCATTTTATGGCACAATCAAGTAACTTTGTTACCTTCAGTTGTTGTAGAAATGCTTTATGTATCAAATATGACTTAAAAGAAATTTAACATCTTGAAATTGGGCATCTGTTTCTTTGAAAAGTCTTCTGAAGCTTTGCCTTCACAAAGTCATCACAACACTATAATTTTTCATCTTTATTACTCCAAATTCACCTGGAGTGTTTGTTGCTGAAAATCTTAATCTTAGTCTCATCTGAGCAACGCAGGCGATTCTAATTAAAGTTAAACTCACATTTACATTTGTGTCATAATTCCCAAACAAGCAGTCAGCATTGTCTGATGAATGTTGTGGAGATAAACTCAAGAAAACCAACCAATGGAACCGAGTAGCTGCTAGTGAAGAAGGGGTTTAAGTCATTGGAAACAGAAAGCCAATGGTAGACACATTTCTGCTAATAGCAGAAAGAAAGGGCTAATTTTTCACTTTAGCTAACTTTGAAAACGTTTAGCAGAAAAATTCTGGAGCACTAATTTACTTGATTGTTTTGTAAACTTTTAGTTGAATAACATCTCCATTTATTTTGAAGGTTTGACTATCAGTTAAGAAATCTTCAAGTAGTTGGACGTTTATATGTGTGCTCTTATTTTGAAGGGAGTAAAGATTGTTTACACAGCAGTTCCGTTTCCTCTGTTTACTTCTCTGGCGCTTTTTTTGATCATTATTTCAAACAAAAAAGATACACAAACAAAATAAAACAGCGACAGCAGAGAACAAGATATAAGCATTATTACTAGAACATGTCAATTATTATGTCAAAAGGGTAGATATAATTTGAATTGAAGTTAGCACTTTAGCATTAGTGTCCGCTAGCGTTAGCATAGCTAATGTTTATGTTTAGTGTTAACTAAAATATCCTCTAACTGATTGCAGTTTTTTTTTTGCTCCGTATTATTTGCATAAAATTTGCATGTTCAAGCTTTTGTTCATAGATTTGTATTGCCTTGTTGCTGAAAATGTGCTTTGTAATTACCTTTACCTTAGATTATATCTAAAATATTCAAAAGAAAACACATTTGCGGCTCAGTCGGTTTCCACTGTGCATATTATATTTACGTATATTTCAACTATTAAAATAGGCAGTTATAAGCGTTTATGAAAGAGTAAGTAAAACATAACGTTATTTTAACAAGAGGCCCTAATTAAAGTGGCAAGCACTGTAAAGTGTCAAACTAATCAATCTCTCACTAAATACGTAAATCGCCTGAGGATTTTAATTATTTTTCTTGGATACCTGAAATGGATGTAAGTGGAACTTTGCTTTTCCAGTCTGAATTTATTAGGATTCATTTCCAACGCGTTGGCCACAGACGTAATTTGGAGCTTTCATGTTTACGTCGCTACAAGTTTTAGTGGAATAAAAGTGCTGCGAAGTGATGAAGTGTAAATGTGAAGTCGTCCTGGGGACAACATAAAACCAGACAAAGAAAATTACTTGTATTTTCTTTTCCAGCACGGTGTTCATTGGATTCTGCCCCATCTGCTGTAATCAATAACATGACCGTCTTGTTTTTTTATGAAACGCACTTACTCTTAATTTCATCCACCAGTGGTTTTAGAGAGCAGAATGTGGAGTTACCTATAAGGCTTTGACATTATAAATCACCTCTTGAGACCAGATTGTGCGGCAGTATCGATTGATCCTGATATATCACTGAAATTTACTGTCACTTCTGTTTTCAATTAAAGATACAATCAGTCAGATAATGACTTAATTGGATTTTACAGAAGATTGAGTTTTATCGCCTTGTGCTTTACGAGTTTAGTTAAGGAAAGCCGTTTTATCACCGCTGCCGCTGACTTGTCCTTCTGTAGCTGCCGGCCCGTGTACAGCGGCGGGAAGAAAGTGTCACAGGGTCGCTTTTCCTTGAGCTGCCTCGGCCTCCATGAATCACGGCTTCCGGTAATAGATAGAATCAGGCCGGATCGCGGCTGACAGAGTGATGGCGGCTCGTTACAGACAGGAAGTCTGCGAAGAGGTGAAGGAGGAAATATTTAAAAAGCGGCGGAGGCGAGTTTTAAAGACTCTGAGCTTCTTGACAGAATCAGACAGAAAATCTGATTTATTTTGGAAAATTTCTGGATTTTATCTCAACATAAAGGGTTAATTTCACATTGCGTTTCCTGAGATATAATGGAGTTTGGCAGTAATTATTTTATCTATTTGAGTAACTTTTTAAAAAGTTATTAAAATAAATTATTTAAATAAAAAGAAAAAGATGAAAAAGTTCTAGTTCCATTGGCAGATTATTTCTCTTATGGGAAAAATGTTTTGTGGTCAGAGTTGGGTAGAAACTGGTTACATTTACTTGAGTAACCTTTTTGAAATAATTTACTTTTAGGAGTATTTTTACTACACTTTGCTTTTTCCTCTTTGAGTAACTTTATTATAAAGTAGCTCTGCTCTAAACTGGAGTCACATCTCTGGATTTTCTACCCACTGAATGAAAAACAGGCATGTTTTAACCAGACACACACCTGCAGTTTTTGTTAAAGTTTCATAAGTTTTTTACTGAAAGAAACTGATTTGGAAAAATTTATTTTGTCTGATTTTGATATTTTTTGTTACTTATGTAAATAATTGTCATTTTTATCCTTAAAATACCAAAACTTCCACTGAACTTTATATTTTGATCTTTCTGAGGATGTCATTTTAAATATGAATTTACTGATAATTTGATTCTTTACTCAATACCTGAGTAGATTTTTACCAAATACTTTTTTACTCAAGTAACTTCTTAGACGGCTACTTTTTACTTTCACTTGAGTTAAAATGTGTTGAAGTTGTGCTTCTTTTACTCTGACCCTAAATGCATGATATGACTTAATAGAAATAAATCAGGAATTTAACTCAGATTACTGAATAAATCCGAGTTACAGACGCATCAGTGGCTGTTTTTCTGGCTGCAGAATGACTGATCTCTCTCTAATCCAGATGTCAGCCCAGTTCCTCTGAATGGGTTTGGGGATTTTAAATCAGCCTCTCCGTGACAGGAGTCCTGAGTGGCGGCGCCGCCCCCAATCAGCCGCTCATAATGAGCCGAGGTCAGGAGGTCCACTCGCCCCGAAGTCATTAAAACAGAATAACTGTCAGGACGCCCCTAACGCTGCAGAACCGAACTTTGAATTACTGTTTATATGAAGTATTAAAACTCAAACACCAATACATAACTCTCCTGTGGCGTCACACTTCTGGGAACTTTGTAACTGACGGCCATCTTGGCAGCCAGTTGCTGAGGAGTTGCTATGATAACAATAAACAACCCATAAACTCTCTCCTCGTTCCTAACATAAAAAAATATAAGAACATTAAAATTATTACACAATTAAAAAAGTGGAGCCCTCTACCCAGCTCTGTGACACTAAGACAGACTTAGATAAATGACCTTTTCTGAAAGAGCGGCATATAAACCCAGAACTCCTCAACTGGCCCAGTTTTAGCTTCACTTCAAATTCTAATTATTTTATTTCTTAACTCAGACATAATAGAGAGCTCAGGAAAATCCCCAACATCACATCAGCCATCAAGTTCTGCAAGTTCTGACCCATTCACTTCCATCAGGTGCATCTAAAACCCGCTGACACACTAAGGTAAGCGGATCACGATGCTGCTGTGGTTTTCTGTCTCTTCCGCTCATTTCTTCACCTTTCACCCACCAGCAGCAACATCCCACCACAACATGCACTGATGCATCATGGGAACTCCCTCAGGTCCATCAGAACGTCACTTCAAGCTGGCACGATGCAGCCATCTGCACCGAGATGTTTCCTTAACTTTGTCGTAAAATCAAAGGATGAACTAGCGAACTACTCGTTAAGTCAAATAAATATTAACTGAGCTTCAATGTCAGAGAAAAATAAACCGACCCCGCTACTGTTGCTCCTACAATGAGCTCAGCAGTTCCACCAGGAGTTTGCTAGCTGCTGCTGGCTAGTCTGAAGGAGCTGAGCAGGGGAGGAGCTGTTTCTTGAAGGTGGAGCTAGGTCCACTCAGGCATTTTGGGCAGCTGAATGGTTGCCATGGAGATTAAAGGATTTCTCAAACATGAAAGAATCAGAGCAACAATCCAGGTATGTTTTGATGAGTGAATAACATTATAAATGATGTAAAGCTAAAAAAGTTTCACATGATACTGCCCCTTTAACTTTGTCACACCTCCAAGACATGGTTTTTGTCACTTTAAAGAAAAAGGCGGGAGTGGGAACCTTTTCCCAGGATGCATCACAATGAGGAAGTGATGAGCTCAAATGGAGAAAACTTAGTTGATTTTTATTTGTGTGTAATATTTAATGTATTACTTATGTTTTTCAAGATTTTTAGTTTTAAGTGACTGTTGTTGGTGATGGAAAATGACCAAATGTGAAAAAGGAAAAAGAACAACAAAACATTTTTTTTATCTTACTAATAATTTTAGGACAAACAACAACTTTCACGTTTTTATTTTAATGTTATGCAGGGTATAATATCTAATTGTGAATTTCAAAATGTTTAATTTCTGAATAATTTGGAGATTAAATCTGAAATATGAAGTTGATTTCATATGTTGACCTTTTATTAATTATATCTAGAGCAGCAACTAACAATTATTTTAGTAATCAATTATTCTATTGATTTTTCTGACAATTGATTGATTAATCGGATAAAAAATCAGGTGATTTATTCAAACACTAAATTATTTTCTATACAATAGTAGATATATATTAAACTATGAAAATAAACAAATAAATCAGTTTGTTTTTTAAATAAGAAAATAATTGACTAAAATTCAACAAAATATCTTTCAATTAGAAATCTTAAAATGTATATATTTGTTTTTTGTTTGTTTTGGGTGTTTTACAGTTTTGGCTTAATTGCTGCTCTGGTTGTGTTGTTCTTTCAGAAAATTATTTTTAGTCTATAATCCATCAATTACTAAATTAACTGATGATTAATCCGATTAATCGAAACAGCCTTTTGTGTTTTTTTTTTTCTTTTTTCTGTTCGTTTCTCCTTTTCCGGTTTAACTGCTCTCTAATTTCCGGTGATAGTTGTTTATTTCGGTCCAGTAATGATCCCTACATGGGTTTAAATAACTGCGCAGAGCATAAAACGCGAGGACAGCCTTGCAGGTGCACAACTTGCAGCGCATCAAATTAAAGGGAAGCTCATCAGCGCGGTGTAAACTTTTATTCCGGTTTGTGTTTTCCCCCAACATGAATAAATTTATTGTGCGTTCGCCCCGCAAGCCTCCGGTACTTTAACTCCCACAAATCTAGTCGGCCGGCACAAACTGCAAAGCCACTCTAGTCACCTTGAAATTTCCTCTGCTATTTTCCAATTAAAAGCTTAATAGCCCTGGAGACGGGCTCCATGCGGCGAAGTTTACCGGGCTCTTATTCTGTGCGAGGCGCGCCGCTCGGATCCCATTATTTGCTTGAATAAACCTTTTTTACGGTCAGAAATGGGCCCCGGCTTTGTCCGGTGTTATGTTTCAATGCCCTCTATTAGTCCGGCGGAGGGGACATATCAGCGTCCTCCGCGCAGTTCCCAAAGGCCCTTTTATACCCGCGGAGAGCTAATCATCTAAGTTATGCACGACGGTGTAAAAGGTGCGAAAGCCATGCGCATGCGTGCTGACTGTTTTGTTTGTTTGGATTAATTTTTAGCGCCCTGAAGGCAACGGAGCAGGAAATTAAATGAATCAGCTTCAGAGCAACAAAGGCGATGTTTGCTAACAAATAAAGAAGGTTTTGAAATTACTGTGCTGACTGAAAGTTGTGATATTTATCTGAAAGGCCAGAAAATAAAACACAAATATTTGACCTCAAAATGGCGCAATTTGACATTTCAAAAATAAAATTGCTCAATGGGAACACTCCTATTTTGAAAAAACTTGTTTGTAGATGAAAGGTTTTGGCAAAATTGGATGGTAGTACTTTTCAACAACGGATGTTACCCTGGCACAAACCACGAAGAAGATGACAGGAAGTAGCTTTAGTATGGTAACATTGCTTGTTTTTAATGACTTATTTAATTGTACAATTGTGGTGTTTGTTGATATTAACTGAATATTGAAATGCATTTCTAGCTGTATGTCTAATGGAAATGCAGCTACTGATGATTTTTCAAATGGAGGATGTGGCTCTGCACCAAGGGCGCAATGTGTAAGGGGGCAGCAGGAGCTTCAAAAACTGTATGCATATCTCAGTTAACCTACAAAAATTTTTTTTTATTGCTTTGTATCATGTGAAATTAATGAAATGTCAATTTACAGTTGCTCTAAGACTCCTATTTAGTGAAAAAGTTTTTTTCTGCTGAGAATTTTATCCCATAAAAAAGTCTAAAATATCTCAGCTAGTCAAATTTTCCTCTGATCATTTTTACACAGATCATGGAGTCAGTGACATAACCACTCTTAGACTTTTGACATTTGTATTCCATTTATTAGAAAATCACCTTTATTTATTGTGAAAATTACAAAATATAAACTGCCATATATTTTTAAAAATAGTTTGAATGTATGAATCTGTAAATTAATAAATAATACATTCTAGATTCTCTATATAAAAACAAATAATATTTCCCATGATGCATATGGGGGGCCTCTCAGGGAAAAGTTCACTGAAGAACCGACTGTGGAACCCTGACCTTCATGAGACAGTCTTAGGAGAGCAGAGCATCTTCAGTCAGAGGCTTCTTCAGATTTGCTGTAATACAGACTGCTGCAGGAACTCTTTCCTGCCAACAGCCATCACTATCGACAATAATTCTTTGGAAAAATCTGAGTTACAGCAACGTTTAATTTCCTTTTGGGATCAATAAGGTATTTTTGAATTTGAACTTACAGCATCAGAATAATTACCATCTACTTGCCAATCTACACAAAGTACATTCTTTATAATTTTATAACAAATAAAAATATAAAAAATAAAACAAAAACCTAAAGATGATAATGGTAGAAAATAACAATAATAATCTACTAAAATACTAACAGAAGAAATGTAGTAATATAATGTATTTATTCTTAAACTGGTTGATTTTTTTTATTTACTGGTGTGATGCTAATGATAGTTAGCTACAGGAATGTTAACATATGGTGTTTACATGCTGGTTTGTGGGGAGCCCAGATAAAAACCCGGCTCAGGGCCCCAAACAGTCTCGGACCGGCCCTGCTGGCCTGGATATGTTTTGCAGCGTTTGGTTACTGGTGTCAGTGTGATGCGTCTCTGCGCTGTCAGTGGATCCTCCGCTCCAAGCCAACTCCTCTTGTCTTCATCCTGTCATGCGAGCACTTCCGGCTCCATCTCCCTGACTGATCACCTCAATCCTCCCGCAGATGTTCTTGCGCGCACAGGAAAATCCGCCGACAGAATGAACGGTTACGGATCCCCGTACCTGTACATGGGGGCCCCGGTGTCGCAGCCCCGCGCCCCGCTCCAGAGGACGCCCAAGTGCGCCCGGTGCCGGAACCACGGCGTCCTGTCGTGGCTGAAGGGACACAAGCGCTACTGCCGCTTCAAGGATTGCACCTGCGAGAAGTGCATCCTCATCATCGAGCGGCAGCGCGTCATGGCCGCGCAGGTGGCGCTGCGCCGGCAGCAGGCCAACGAGAGCCTGGAGAGCCTCATCCCGGAGTCCCTCAGGGTGCTGCCGGGCATCGGCATGAGCGGGGCCGGCGACGGGAGCCAGGGAGCCCCGCCGGCGAGGAGCGAGGAGCTGGAGCTGAGGTGGAGCGGCGCGGAGCCTCCGCAAACACGCACAGGTAACCAGCAGCAGAAAACCCGCAAATTTCAATTTAAATGTTTTTTAAAAAGTTGATCCGGTTAAAATATCACAAAAACTCTCGATAGTAGCATAAAAACACCTTTAACTCGCAAAATTCAGGGTTTTAGATCATTAAAGACAAAAAACATTAAGATTAAAGTGTGCAAATATTTATGATTTAAATGTTTATTTACTGCTGATGATGAACAGATAATAATCAATAACCACTGAAAATGTGGAAAGGACAAAATAACTTCTGAACTTCTTTTAACATGTTTTTAATTTACAAATAAAGGAAACGATTCAGAAATAAATATAGTAACTCGCACTAATTCAAATTGATGGCGAACAGTTTAGTTTATTTATTTACATTTAACCGCAGACGAGCCGGAAGCTCAATTATTACTCAGCGAAGATTAAAAAGTTTCTAAGATTACGAACCTAAACAGACAAAAAAAAAAACTCTTTTATGAGATAAAATATCAGAACTAACGAAGCGCTTCCGAGCATCAACACAATTAATATGAATATACTTTGCATTTTTATCATTTAGAATAACTGGGGAAAACAACGAGTTATAGTCTAACCTCATTCTTGCTTTTTAGAATTATCTAACAACAATTAAGGATTTTAAAAAAATTATTTTAGATTTCTATTAAAAGACCAACGTAACTAATATATCAAAATGCAACAACTGTCTGAAGCCATTCATATACATTCATACTCATTATGTCTAATATGTCAAATTGCAAATAACACAAGGAAAATCAGATAAATAAAAAGCAAAATAGATTTTTTAAGTAATACATACATTTATATAAAAAAGTCGATTTATTGAAGTTTTGGTCCAAACAGAAAACAGTTTGTCTACATTTTCTCTTCTTCTGCATGATTGAAAATCTCCGCCGTTGCTTGGTAACAGTGTTATCTGATGATGACGTAATGCAGGTGGAGTTATGATGGATCCGATTACTTAATCTGTAATCTGAATTTTGCTCTTTTTGGCATGACTTAAAAAATCTGCAATGTTGAGAAATTTTTTTTTATTTGATTAAATTATTCAATGACAAGAAAAATTCCATGTAATTATAACAGTTTAGTATAAAACATGTCGCTTTTTAATTACATCCGAGAGAATAACAGAATATTTTATTTGCAACTATAAACAAATCAGATATATAAGAAAAGAAGCTGCAGGTGAAGAACATGGCAGAGTTTAATCAGGCCACCTTTAGTATTTCCTGTTTTAAATATTAACAAATTGCTACTGTCATCATAAAAAGGAGATTTCAGAAAAAAAAACATGAAACTCAGAAAAATTCTGTTTTTTTCTGAGATTTTTTCTTTTCTTTCTTGTTTTTACTTGTTTTTAGAAAATTGCTTTTCAAACTCAAAAATTTCAAAAAAATTTTCCCTTGAAAATTTATCAGATTAATATCAAATGTTGACTTTGCAGACTCATAAAAGTTCACGTTTATTCTAGAAGATTTCTGAGTTTTACTTTTCTAGAAGATTTGCAACAAATCAAATCCCAGAAATGTTTTTAATATAAGAAATGTCTGAGATTAACGTCAGAATATCTTTTTTTCTTCAAGCAACTTTTTAGAACTTTCTAACTAATAAATTGCCTTCCCCCCTTCATTTAAAAAACAAAAGAAAATTACTGAGATGGTTTAGTGGAAATGTACGCCTCTTAAGAAATTACATTTTCTCTGATATTCAAGCTGTTTTTTCCACTACCGCTCTGAGCATGCGCAGTCCTGTCTTATTCCAGCTGATTTTTGTTTTCCTTCATGTGTTATAAATGTTTGGGTGACAGAAGCTGCGGATGACGGCCAAGACGAGGCGTCGGGAGGTGAGAACAGCGGCAGCTCCAGTGAGAAGGAGCCGGACCCGGCCAGCTCCCCGGAGGGATCCAAGCCCAACTCCTGCTACACCCCGGAGCAGCCGGAGGCCGCCCCGCAGCCCGACGACAGCCGCTACAGCCTCCCCAAGGCCGGCGGCGCCGACAAGGAGGCCAAGGCCGAGAGTCCGCAGCGACACCCGTCCGCTTCCGGGGAGCCGAACCTGCTGATCGAGGGCCTGTCCGGGTCCATCAGCCTGCCGCTCAGCCTGCGGGCCAACCGGCCCCCGCTGGAGGTCCTCAAGAAGATCTTCCCCACGCACAAGCCGCCGGTGCTGGAGCTCATCCTGCGGGGCTGCGGCGGGGATCTGGTCGGAGCCATCGAGGTGCTGCTGTCCAGCCGGAACCCGGACGGGAGCGCTCACCCTCACGCGGAGCCCCACCCGGTATCGGACGGTCTGGTTCTGCCTCAGAACGGACACCTGTTTGAGCACGCGCTGGGCTCCTACCACCCGGTGTCCTCCTCCGCCAAGTGGTCCGTGGGCTCCGCCTTCCGGGTCCCGGAGTCCCTGCGGTTCGGCTCGGACTCCGCGTCGGGCGCACTGGGTGTCCCGCTGCAGCACCCGTCCTTCCCGCAGCCCGCGCGCTACCCGCTTATGTTGCGCAGCTCGCTCACGCGCAGCCAGAGCGGCCCGTTCGTGCACAACGACGTGACCCTGTGGAACACCGTGGCGCTGCAGCAGCAGTACCAGCTGCGCTCCGCCGCGCAGTACGTCTCCCCCTTCGGCCCGGCGGCGCCCGCGGGCGCCGGCGCCTCGGTATTCCGCGGCTCCCCGATCATGCCGTCCAGAGCCGCCGAGGAGCCGCGCATCAGCATCCAGGAGGAGAGCTGCACGCTGGGGCCCAAGGCGGGCCTCTACTCCCCGGAGGAGGACTACGAAGAGCGCTCCGACTCCGCAGACTCCCGCATCCTGAACGCATCCACCTGAGGCTTTGACCCGTTAAGGAACCCAAAAACAAAACGCGCCGATGTGAACGGACGCAGAAATGTTTCTGTTGTTTAAACCGTTTGAACAACACGGACGAGATGACTTGACCAAAACTGGATGAATGTAACAGACTGAGCTTTTTCCTGTCAGCATGTTTCTCTGATCAACTGCATGTTCAAAACGCCAAATAAACCTGATCAGCTTCATTTCTTTAGAGTTTGTCATGCTCTTCTTTTCAATCCAAGAAAAATTTACTCTAAGGTTGCTATTTATTCATTATTTTTCATGCATTTATGAACCTCTACAATAAATGAGGATGGAGCTCCATGCCTTTAAAAACATTAATTTGTTACATGTAAAACTGACTTTAACTTAATTGATTACTTGTAACAAATTAATTCACTTTTCTAAATTGGATCATCTGTTTTCTTTATTCAAAGCAACTAAATTGTCTGACAAGTTTAAAAGGGATAAATAAAATACTGAAACATAAGTTTAAAACTTTTTCTCAGTAGGAAATTATCTGATTTATAATCCATCATTTCTCTCATCAAACTGATTCATTGGGATTTAAAAGTAGAAACAGAAAGATTTGTTATCAGGATTATTATTATTTTCTCATTTTGACACAACTGGAATAATTCTGCAATTAATTAGATCCGTGCAATTTAAAGATCTACAAACTTTTCATGTCTTTTCATATTTAATCACTTTCATTTATGATTTTCCACTTTTAGGGACACAAATAAGAAACAGAATAGAAATATCCTTTTATTGTCTCATGAAAACAGCTGGTGAGTAATATTTTCACGCAAAGGTAGGAATATAAAATATATACAAACGGAATAAAAAACGACATACTGTATAGTTACATTTCAACATAATGCAGTTATTAAAAAGAAAAACACTCTGATCCAAAGGAATGTGCAACTGAGTTGGTTCATTTAAGAAATGTACAAAATGTTGATGCATTAAAATGACACTAATCTGTGCAACAGTGGAGATCCGTTCAGCATAACATTCAGTAAACAATCTTCTGTATATCTGAATAATGGAAATATTTGTGCAGCTCAGTCCAGCTGCAACGTGTCGGTTTTTACTCCAAGTCTCTTTTGTTTTGGTTTCTTAAAAACTTGTTAAATGCTGCCATCAAGCGGCGATACAGAGAAATCCAAGAAATTTGATGTTATTAAATCAGATGTAACAATACAAAAGAGCTTTCAGTTGTTGCTTTCAGTAACAGAAGGTTTGAAGGACAAAAACAATCTTTTATTGATTAATTTTAATAATCTGATACATGTTAGCAGATGACCCAATTATTGATTTAAAAGTCTATCAATATTTCTGATTAGTTGATATGCAAGCACAACAGGCTCAGCCTGATCTATTAATGTTCAGCTTTCTATCTGTTTTTTTGTTTGTTTGTTTTGTTTTTCAGATTTTTTTGTTACAATCTTGGCTAAATATGAACATTGACTATTTAAAATAGTCGATGTTTGTGCCCCTGCACATCTTTTAAAAAATATTCTAAATTAGTTTATCTTGCAAAACTGCAATGGAAACTGATTTTTACGAGTCACGGTCACATGATCAAGAACCGGATGTTGCCACCGGAAGATGAGAGGAAGTAGTTGGATGATGGTGGCGCAGGTGCACAGCATTTTTCAATGACTTACAGAGGGAACAAACTTATTCATGTGTGATTTTAATTGTGTTTCTCACTTAATGGAAACACTGGAAATGTGAAATTGTGTTTGTTTTTCAACATCAGAAGAATATTGACAACATTTGAAACGCAGCTGGTTATCGGTCTGGAAAATGTGCAAAGCATTTTCTAAGGCTTTGGGACTCCAGCAAACCTCAGTGTGTGAAATGTTATCCAATTATAATGACTCAGTCTGGAGATCAGAAAAGAATCCCCCCAAAACACATCAGTAAGCCTCAGATAAGGTCAGAGTTCACAATTCAACAGTAAGAAAGAGAGACTAGAGGAAAATGGGCTTCATTTCTGACCAGAAGCATTTTTATGACCCTCAAAACGTCTGAGAAAATATTCTGTGAACTAACAAAATAAAGATGGAACTTCCTGGAAGGTTTCTCCTGTCATATTTAATGTAAAACAAACAAAAAAGATTATAGTGATAGTCAAACACGGTGGTGGCAGCATGATGGTGTGGAAAAATGGATTCCTGTCCTTAAGCAAAAACATTTGGGTTACACAGCAAGACAATGACTCTAAATATACCAGCGGGTCCATGCCTGAAAACATAAACTCAGACAAACATTTCAGAGGTTCCTAGTCAAAGTCCAGATTTAAATCTGACTGGGAGTTTGTACCATGACCTTGAGCAGGTGGTTGGAGCTTGGAAACCCTTGAAAACCTTCCAATGAGTTAAAAATCCTGTAATAGCCAATCCACCAGCCATTTATCTCACAGGACCAGATTATTAGGGAAACATCTATTCAAAAATAAAATAAATATTTTACCATTTCTTATTTTTTCAGTTTGTAGAGCTTTTTAGAAAAAAAATAGATTTATAATTACAATTTAAACCCTGAGAAAGAAAGAAAGAAAGAAAGAAAGAAAGAAAGAAAGAAAGAAAGAAAGAAAGAAAGAAAGAAAGAAAGAAAGAAAGAAAGAAAGAAAGAAAGCTTCTGATGAATCCGGTCCTGTTTATCGTTCCCAGTCTGCCACCTAGTGGGCAGACTGGGACTTACAGTTCCTCTTTGGAAACATTAAAACTTTATTGAGTCTTCTTTGTGATTTCCAGGACAGAGAATCTGTGGAGATGATCTGAAGCCCAGACCAGAACAGAAACATAAAAAAATAAAAAATCAAGAACGTTTAAAGTTCAGAAGCTAAATTTCAAAGTGAGGAAATGATTTAAGAATGCAGATGTTCGGCTGTGATCCACGGAGAGTGTGATAGTTTCCTGCCAGCTGTCCGACACGTCCTCCTGTTTGTTGCACGTTAGGCCATGAGAGGTCAAGGTGTCAGAGACAAATGCTGTCCCGCCTGGTTTAGCGTTCAGCTGCATGTGTCGTCTGTCCGTCAGAGGCTAATTAACGTAGCAGCGACCCGCTGCACCGAGCAGTGGTGGAGAAAGTACTCAAGAAATGTACTTAAGTAAAAGTACAAATAAACAGACAAAAA
>NW_015113354.1:101816-127854 GCF_001443285.1 Poecilia latipinna
AGATAGATAGATAGATAGATAGATAGATAGATAGATAGATAGATAGATAGATGTTTTAAGCCCCTGTAAACATCTGTGCCAAGTAAAAGGTTTTGTGTTTCTTCTGCATTTTCGCTCCATAAAACCAAACTTCATTTCATAGATTCCTTAATTACATTTACTCTGATGCATTTAATTAAGAGTTTTGAAAAAAATACTGTTATGTGGTACTTTTTACTTTTCTAGTTGAGTAAAATTACTGGATTTTCTACCAACTGAATAAAAAACAAACTTGTTTTAGTCACAAAAATCCAAATGTATTATAATTTTAAGTAACGAGTTTGATCAGTTCATTTTTACCAAATACATTTTTACGCTGGCTACTTACTTTTACTTGAGTAAAAATATGTTGAGGTAGTGCTATAGTTTTTGGTTACACTATCCACCTCTGCTTACAAGTTTCTAATAATAAATCATCTATAAGGTTGCATTTCTCCAGTTAGAAAAAAAAAAACTTCCAATCCAAGATTTGGAACATTTTGAAACTCCTCCAGGGATGCAGGGGGTTCCTCTCTGAAAAAAGACCAAAGATCACCATGTGATCCAGTGGAACCCGTTAGATTAAGTCCTGGAACCTGGAACTGGGAGCGGATGTTTGGCATACCCTGAGCAGACCGTTAAAAAGCGCCTGACACAGACAACACTTTTCACCTGGACGCCCCGGCTCCGCTCGGATCCTCTTCTCCGGCCGTCCGGCTCTGCTACTTCAAAGCATTCCTGGTGTGGAAACGGCAGCCCGGGGTGGCCCGCTCGTAACCTCCGCAGTAAATTAAGGAGAAGAGGCGAATAAAGCTGCACCTGCAGGCCTGACGTCTTCACCTTCGCACATGGAGGAGCAGTTAGGAGTCATCATCTGGAGGAAAACGCGCTGTTTAGAGCCGCACTGTCGGGAAGTCGGGCCAGAGGAATGTCAAAGGGAAATAATATATTTGTTAAACATTCAACATCTGTGAAATTGCTAAAAATAATCGACCTTTTGTGTTCACGCTGTCAAAAAAAAAAAAAATCCAAAGAGAGACATTTATTCAGCATATGTTGGTTCATTTTTTATTGGTTTACTTGAAAATCCTAATAAAAAAACACCCTTTACTCTTTAAAACGCAGTCCATCCGTGACGCAAACCCAAAATGCCTCCACGTTCTCCTTTTCACGTCACGCCGCCATTAATTTTCCCGGCGTGGACAAAAGCTTGGAGGCCTGTCGTGTCTTATCTCATGGTCCGTTCCCACAGTAGTCAGTCGACTCTGGGTAAATAACTGCGTGTCTTTAATCCTTCAGTAAATCTTACTTGAAGTCAGCAAAATGCACACAAAGGGGCATTCTTTTGTCTTTAAGAGCCTCAGGTCACACCCAGCGATAACAGAGCAGGAAAAATTTGTGGCTCTCAGATAAATCGGTGAATATATCTGGATTAGTTTAATCTTGATGGGTTTAGGATTAGCTTTAAGATAGAATCAGCTGGAAATATCAGAGGTTGGAGTAACTGCGCTCCACGCTGACTTTGTGTTTTTGCCTTTTAATCTCTTGTGGGATTGTTGTGAAAACATTATAGTCGTCCTCTGTACTGCCTGCCAGTTGGACAAACTTCAACCTGCAGTTTGTTTCACAATAGCTGCGTTTCCATTACAACTCTGTGCAAAACTTAGTCAATATTCAGCTGGTGAAGAAAAATAAAAACATAATTTCGCAACTGATGTGTTTCCATTAAATAAGAAACACAACTGAAATAATATAATAAGCTTGTTGACATGGTAAGTCATTAAATAACTTTAATTACTACTTTCGGTTATCTATTTCATGGTTTGCATCTGGTTGGTGATCATGTGACTTGTGTGATTGGAAAAAATGCCTTCATAGCAGTTTGCTAAATAAACCAATTTTATTTATTTATTTAGTTTACAAAACTGTGTTTTAAAAAGCAATTTCAAACAACAGTAGGGTCCATAATTAATTCATCTTATGTTAATTTAGCTGCTAAAATATAAAATACACATATAGAATACATAAATATATCTATCTATATATCTGTATCTCTCTCTCTATATATATATAGCTATAGGTAGGTGCTTTTGGGGCCCTCTTGTGGTGAAGCAGCTTATCTCGCATATTCCTTGGGCCGGCCCTGTGTAGGCCCCGTTAGCTCGTGATTAGCTTTCTTTTTGATTACAGGGATAACTTTATGCACCAACGTTGAATTAAGGTCCTATAGCAGCTACTAACATTGTAAAACAGGTATCCTTTCCACTTTTCAGAAAGACTTATTCTGATTATTGCTATTTTCAGAAAAACATTACCTTAGAAGAAATCAAATTACAGTTGACCGTTACCATTTCCAGCCGTTAGGAGGACTCTCTTCCGTCCCGCCCCGTGAGACTTCAGCGCAATCCTATTGGCTGGGACCGGCTTTGGAACCAGCCAATCAGAGCGCGGGAAGCCCAAGCCCAGCGCGGTTCATAGGAGTGTCGCTCTGCTGTTTCGGCTCCAGAAGAAAGTTGGACGTGTTCGCGGTGCGACCCTCATTCATCCGCTCAATTAACATCTAATTAGCCTTCAAAGCTGGAGCCGGGGCGGCGTGTGTCATCCATCACAGCCCGGAGAGCCTGATTACCGCTTCCCCCGGACCACCGGAGGCTGATTACCGCTCCGCCCGGACCGCTGGAGGTGAGCCGAACTCGGTTATTGTGGTTTTTGATTCAGGCTGAAGAACCTCGGTGCTTTTAACTGTCTTTTTTCCCCCTAAGATAGTGACTTAAAAATGACATTTTAGTGACAGCCAGATACTTATCCAGACAGAATAAAACCTTAGCTTCATAGTTATATTGTCTTGTGGTTTTTTTCACGCTTGTAACACTTTTTATTTACTGTCTTTAGGTTTGAGGATTGAAGTTACTGCAGTGGAAAACTGTAAATTAATATCTCATTGGGAACAATAATAAAATAGCTACATTTGTTAACAAAAGTATTTATATCAATTCAATAATAAGACTCAGATATCAAAAATATTTATAAGGAAATCATAATGACACTTCTTCTTGACTAGCTTAAATAAGAGCTACTGTTTTATTGTTATTATTATTTCCCTAAAAGCTAAAGAAAATAAAATTATCTCCACTTTTGAGTGTTTTACCAACAATACATTTCCAACAAAAATATGTTATAAATTAACTTAAATTAAGCTTTGATGTTATTTGATGGGGAGGTACTAAGGATATTTATATAAATTTGAAGTCTGCAGAGTTGTTTTTTAATATGAAAGCAGAAAAACGAATGTATTATGGTTGTATTTTGATTTCTTAGTCTTACTGTATAGTAATATTTGAATTTGGAGGTTGCACAATAAACGTATATATTAGTACTGTATTTTGGTTTATACATTTCATGTATTTTAATGCTTTTAAATGACCAACCAGACTGCAGTTGTGAATTAGCTCTAGAAATACACTCTTGGTGACACGCAGTTTTGAGTGCATTGTTCCTGTCAAATTAATGAAATGAAAGTGAACAGAAGTTTTGAGGTTTTTTGTTTGTTTTATTATTTTAGATGACTCCAGTTTATTTTATTATTTCAGCTTCTATGCATCACAGATCTGGAACAAACTTAAGGAAAATTGTAAAACAGCCGAAACACCGAGTTTCTTTAAGTCACACTAACGAACATTTTAATATGTAATCTGGGTCAAATGTAACGTTTCGATTATTGCTGACTTTTATTTTGTGCTCTTATGATGTTTGAACTTCCTCGTTGCTGAAATGTGCTGCTCAAATAAAGTCCGCCGATTTATTTTTGCAGAAATAACCTGCGCTAAACGCGGAGGAGGAGGAGGACATGGCAGACTTTGAAATCGACGTGGAGAGCCTGGAGGCGGAGAGCGACGAGCTGCCGGACGACTCGATGTGCTGCAGCCGGCCGGGCTCCGCGCCGATCGGCGAGGACGACGGCGACGGGGACGGCGGAAAGGGCGACGGCAAGCCGGGCCCCAGCGGCCTGAGCTCGGGCGACCAGAGGAAGCTCAGCCGTACGCCGAAATGCGCCCGCTGCCGCAACCACGGCGTGGTTTCCTGCCTGAAGGGCCACAAGCGCTTCTGCAGGTGGAGGGACTGCCAGTGCGCCAACTGCCTGCTGGTGGTGGAGAGGCAGCGGGTGATGGCGGCGCAGGTGGCCCTGAGGAGGCAGCAGGCCACGGAGGTCAGTGCAAAAACATTTTACCCCTTAAAAATGACGGCACCACTTGTACCGTTAATAAATAGTTTACATCTCATCAGTTAATCCATAAACACTTTATAAGGCAATGCATAATAATAGTTATTAAAAAGGAAGGGTCAGAAGGTGACTGTATGCCAGGGGTGTCCAAACTTTAATGAAACAGAAAATGAATCAAAAGGGCCAAACGTGGCCCCCAGGCCACAGCTTGGACATCCCTGTTGTACGCTAAAAAACATTACATTTATAAATACTTATTGTTCTTACAAGCTAGTCTGAAGTGTTTAGTACAACAACTCTAGATCCCGGGATGTTTTTTTACCCACTCAACAATAAACTAAACTTATTAGATCCAAAACTTTAAAAGGGTTCCACAGATTTGCCTTATTAAAAATAATTTTGCTAATTTTTTAATTATCTAATGGAAAAATGTAGAACACAGTTTAATCAGTTCTGGTGAATAAAGTCAGGATTTAGGTCAGGCTTTCTTTGATAATTATTGCTGTGTTTAGCTAAGTTTATTAAACTAATTAAAAGCAGATCAGGGTGAAACAAAGTTTGCTTTTGCATAAAAGTCACTGGTTCTGGAGGAGAATTAAGAAACGTGGCGATTAAAAGACGATATTTTAAAAGACGACCAATATTTTCTATTGTGAGAAGATTTTATTTGTTTGTGATCATTTTTACCAAATGAAAGACAAAAAGTCTCCATCTATACCAAATACCTGAACTGGGGGCCCAAATGTGTATCTTTCTTGAGTTGAAGTCTGAGGCCACATGTAATCAATCCAAGGGCCACAAACGGACCCCGGGCCACATTTTGGACACCCTGGTTAGATAAAATATAAGTGAACAGATTTGGCTCACTATTTGGCAAGAAACCAGTAGATTTAGATTCCGTCTCCGTCTTAATTGCATTGTTTATTATGCAATTAATGCATAATAAAGAGTTATTAGTGATTTATAAAGTGCTTAGAGATGAATTAGTATCGTATCAATTAACTGTTCATTAACAATCAATAATGGGAGCATTATAGTAAAGTGGCACCAAATTAACAAATTAAGGAAGTACCCAAAAATTTTACTCAATTAGTAATAGCAGCACTACTTCACATATTTTAACTCAACTAAAAGTAAAAACTATCCATCCAAGAAATTACTCAAGAGTAAAAAAAAAGCATTTGTTAAAAAGTTTACTCAAGTACTGAGTAACTGATCAAATTATCAGTCATTTAATATTTAAAAATCACATCATCAGACGGACCAAAATGTAAAGTTTGGTGGAAATTTAGGCGATTTTAGGACAAAAATGACAATAATCCATATAAAAAACAAAATCAAGCAAAAGGAAATATTTCTAAATCAGTTTCTGTCAATGAAAAACTTTAACAGAAACTGCAGGTGTGTGTCTGAGTCCGCTGGGTTTTTGGTTAAAACATTTTTATTTTTCATTCAGTGGGAAGAAAATCCACAAATTTTACTCAAGTAAGATTAGAAAGTACAACATAGTAAACATACTTCTTGAAGTATTTTCTTTTTTCAAAAAAGCTACTCAAGTAAATGTAATTGAGTAAATGTAACTAGTTACTGCCCAACTGCAAATTAATTTCTGGTTTTTAAGGTCAGTCAGTTTATGAAATGAAGTCTAATCCCATCAGAGTTCGTTATCGGTGCTGCATGTAAACAGTTTTTGTTCCCACAAAAAGTATTTTTTACCCAAACATCTGTTTAAGTTACAACAAACCCAAACCTGATTCTATTTATCGTTTATTTCTTATTGTGATAAGAATCTTGATTTCCAGTTAGCAACGTTTAAACTCTGCCAAACTGTCCGTGTTGTTAGTTTTACTTTTTTCTCCATTGGTTTTTCATTGAAAGTATACATAAATATAAATAAATACAAAATATGATTAAATGTTGCCATTTGGCACATTCTTTATGTCTTTGGTGTCCTAAAGAAGAAAATTATATATGTATATTTTAAGTGCAGTAGATTGCATTGCACAGGAGTTATGGCCATATTTACATAAAAAATAAGCAATAGAGTTATTATCATCACTTTTACAATTTGTCGCCATGGCAACATATAACATTGTGATAATATATTAAGTCCACATCTATTTTTGACATTTTAAACTGAATCTATCTTTTACATAATAACGCAGTTATTAATTGACTCAGTTCAGTAGTTTAATATATTAGTATAATTAATGACAGAAGCAGAAACAGAGTTCAGAGTAAACGTTCTTCATTCAGAGCCTCACTGTGTTTAACTGTCTGCAGATCCTTTACATTTAATGTTTTATAATTATTTCCCCAACCTTTAAAAATCACAACTTTAACTTTAGAAACTTTTCATTTTCTGATTTTATTTGCAGATCTTCAGCTTCTAGTTTAGGGTTTTAGCTTTTTGTTTGTTTTCTATTTTTTTTATGATTCACAAATTATTGGAGAAAAAAGTAGCAATTTTTCTCCAATAATTATAGATAAAAAAAAAATGAATACATAAAAGTTTAGTGGTTAAAAAAGAGAGAAACATCAAAAGAAGGAAAGATTTAAAATAGTAAAACTAAAATATATTTAACTTAGATTGACATCTGCGGGCATTTTATTTTCCCTATTGAGAAACCAAATAGATTTTATTTATATATATATATATATATATATATATATATATATATAAACAGTTACATGTTTTATTTCTTAATGACGTGTTTTATAGGATGCTCATGTGAAACTAGTTTATAATGCATGAAATAAATTAAAATCATATCATTTTGCCTAATTTTTATTCAGTCTAATTTATGTACCCATACTTATTTGTCAAAATAAATATAAACATATACATTATTGTTATTAAAGAAGCCATTCAAAGCAGGAATTAATTACATCTTTTTAATCTTTACACTATTTTTATATTAAAATTTACTTTTAATGTTTGCTTTTTTCTTATTCGGGTTATACTTTTTCTTCCACCTACAGTTTGCTATAATATTGTAAATACTAATTTATGTGTTAGATTATGAGTTTAAAGCTTGTTTAACATCTAAAAGCTTAAATTAAATAGAAGATTTACATGCCGGGATTACTTTTGAGTCACTTTTTAACGCCATAATAACAACAGAAACATGAGTTACGGCCCATTTTCCCTTAATGTTATTTTAAATTATCCAGACATTCAAGCTGAGCTCAGCTGTAACTAATCAGTTATTGCTCAAGAATCAAGAAAAACTTCCTGACATCAGGGTTTAATGTTTTTCTTTTCTGCGTTAGGATAAGAAAGGGATTTCTGGGAAACCGATTCCAGCGGAGAGGAGGATTTATCAGCGACACATCCGACCCTCGACGATGCTCGCCAAAAGCATCCTAGAAGGTAAGACGGCTGAAATATAAACCTTTCTTTGCAAATCTTCCAAAATCCCTTTTTATTCTCGTCTGTTTCTCCGTCAGTCAAAAAGACTTTAGGAAGGGATTACTGCGGCGGCAGCCCAGGGCAACATGTTGCCCTGGGGCGTGGGCCACAGATATTTATTTTATCTTCCTTTATTTTTAGTGAATGTTTGGCAGGCTTTGAACTCACTGTAAATCAATTAATTGCATTTTAAATTAAAACAAGTTCAATAATTTCCATTTGTATGATTTATTGTTTTTCCCTTTTTTTTTCCTTTTTCTACCAAAAACTTTATGATAAAACTCTTCAGTTTGGTGTTTTGGTCTCAACTAGCCCCTTTTTAAGGGTAATGTTGTTTACAGAAACTTCATAATTAATTTTATTTGTTGTTTTATTTATTTTGGATATTTAAAATATCATCCAGTGTTTAAATGTTCATTAGAACTTAAAGTTTATTGACAGGGTATTCTTGCGTTATTGTGCAATTTTTACTATTATTTTACTTTGATGGTTTCAAAACAGAAGACCACGTGAAATATTTGTTGATGTTTTGCTCTTCCAAAATGTCTGTCTGGATTGATTTGTGGCTAAAAGTGTTGATTGTGTCTTTTTTTTTCACCAATAAGGAAAAGAATAAAAACTAAAAACCTGGTAAACTGAGAATCTTCAGACATGTTTGGTTTGAGACAATAAAACAAACAAACATTTTTTGCAAATAGTGGCGGTTTTTGATATGGGCAGTTACCCAGGGCGGCATCAGAAAGGGGTGGAACACCTAATAACCAGAAAATAAAATCTGTCTCATCTGTCAGTTGTCTCCTGAACATGTTTGCTACTGTTTGTAAGGATGTGTGGTGGAGTAAGTTTCCCTTAGATGCAGTTGAGTACTGGGAGATTGTTACCTGCCTTCTGCAACGTAAAACAGACAAAATCAGATAATTTCTTGTATTTTGATTGGTTGGAGTGCGGCAGAAGGAGGGACTTGCTCCGACCGCCATTCCTTCAAGAAGCACAACTGCGTACATATTTGTATTTCAAGCTTACATTAAGCACAGTGATTAATCTCAAATCTGACTAATCGTGATTAATCGGAGCAAAACAGTCAGATTAATCTGATGTCATTTCTATCGATTGGTAGCACTAATTTAAAGTCAGTTGTTTTTCTGTATCGGATCGGTATCAGCTGGTACTAAACATCAGATATGGGTATCGGAAGTGAAAAAAGTGGATATCTGTAATTTGCGTTAAAACTTTTTCTTTAGCAGATAAAACTTTCTTCACTCTTGCAACATGTGAACCACTGTTCGTTGATAGGAACTGACCGATTTAAACGTGCAAATTTTGACTTGCTAACGTGTTCCAATGTCTTTTTCTGTGCTAACAGGATACCGTCCGGTGCAGCCGGATCCGTTCCTGGCGCCCAACGCCGCCCTTCCTCCGCCGCTGAGCGACCGCATGAGGAAGAGGAGGGCCTTCGCCGACAAGGAGCTGGAGACCATCATGCTGGAGCGCGAGTACAAAGAGCGGGAGGTTCTGGAGAGCAACCAGGCGGCCGCCGGGCCGCTGCTGTTCCCGGCCAGCCTGGTCCACCACGCCGCCGCCGCAGAGTTCAGCGCCTACAAGGCCGGCTTCTCTCCGGCGCCTCAGGTGGAGCATCAACCCAAAGATCTGTGCGGCTTCCTGGGCTCCGGCTGCCTGGACCTGCCAGCGCCGTATCCCAGCAGTGCCGCCAACGTCGAGTTGATCTCCTCCAACGTCAGCGTGGCCACCACCTACCGCCATTATCCGCTGCAGCCGTCACGCGGCGCCAACCCCGGCGGCGGCGGTTTTGTGATGTGGCCCCGCGGCGCCACCAACCTGGGGGACGCTCTGCTGTATCAGCAGTGCCTGTTCAACGCCACGGCGGTGCAGAACATGAAGCCGGGCGCCGTGTGGGAGCCTAAAGTGATGCCTGCCGAGAGCCAGCCGCCGGAGCAGGAGGCGGCAGCCGCGCTCGCTGCCAAACTGGAGGGGTCCCGAGCAGCCGCCCTGCTGGACCCCAAACCTCCTAACGCCTCCCAAATGAAGGAGTGCTCGGCCTTCTCTCCTCCAAAACGTAGCTTCGGACACTCCTTCCCCAGCAACAGTCATTCCCACAACCCGAAGCTGAGCAAGGACGGCGCTAAGCTGTCCATGAAACTCGACTCCTTCCACAGCCTGGTCCAGAACTCGCGGGCGGGGAAACCCGGCGGGCCGGACCTGAGAGCGCCGTACTGCAGGGAGCTGCTGGAGGAGGCGGCGCGCAAGTTCAGGGAGGGAAACGGCAAGGACGTATCGACCAAACCTATGGGGAACAAAATGGCGTCCGGCGAGTCTCTGTCCTTCTCAGTGGAGGCCATATTGAAACGGCCGGCGGTGAGCCGAGCATTCCACTGACTCTGACCAGGATCCATCTTTTTGCACTACAAAATGTTTTGGGCTCAAATGAAAACATAAGCACTGCTTAAAAAAAACAGTGTGAACTTTGTTTCTCTGTAACATAAATGTACAGGATATGATATTTTACATGTGCATGTTTTAATAATGTTATTGTATAGAGTATTTAAACCGATGTTTATCGTTTCTCATGTCAATAAACTGTAAAAATCATCTCAATTTTATTTTCAACTTGAATCAAAGCAAGAGTTTTAATGCCACTGCAAAATATCTAAAAATATTTAAATTACTGATTACACAACAAATGTTTCAACACTTAAAAACTGAATTTTAATTTACAGTTTTACCAAATGCACTAAATGACCTCATTTTCAAATGAGATGGAAATTATTTTTAACTAAGGCTGAAACGATTAATCAGATTAATTGATTAATTAAATAACTGATTTAGTCATTGATTAATCGCTAACTGGAGCATTCAGACTCAAAACCCATTAACTGACGGGACAATGTACCCAGAGCAGCAGTTAAGCCAAAACTGTACCAAACATGTATATATTGATTGATTTGTTGATTGATTGATTGATATATTGCATTTATGATAAAAAAACATTTTTGTTCCTGTAATGTTCTACTCAGATTTCTTCAGGTGGCAATTTTAATTTCATCTGTTTGAAAATCTGCAAAAAATAACAAAAAAACTTCTAATCACATTTTTCTGTCCAATTATTAATCAGAATAATTACTGATCGAACTTTTCACATGTACATATTTATGTATTTTTTAGCTGCAATATATCTTTTGCTACAAATGATCAATGATTCACTAAAGGAATATACGTTATTGTATTTATGCAATAAAATGTAATTATTTATTTACACTTTTAATGTATTTCTAGTGTTTTATAAAAAGACCAGTGATTTAATCAAAAATGTGTAGAATGGGCCATTTTTACGTTTAATCGATTAACCGTCAGAATAATTGCTATAGCCTATAGCTGTAACCCTACAATTAACTTTTCAGTCAAAATGTATTTATTTTGTACAACTGTCGTCCCTCAACTAAATCTAAAAATCGGAGGAGCAAAATAACTCAACTATAATTAAGAGTGGATCGATAATTGTCTATTTCATGTTTTAAATCACAGCAATAATGTTTGGATTATGTTACAGTTGTTAAACATGAATCATTAAGATACGAACAGCAGAGGCAGATCCGATAATTTATGGGAAAATAAAACTAACAATGCGGCAGCATCTTCCCTGTAATTCATTAAGTGTGTCAAATAAATGTCACAGCCAATTACGGAGATCCTCCAACAAAAAGCACCAGCTAATCACTCAGCTGAAAATAATTAGAGGGTGTAACAGATTGCTTTTTATCCACAAACACACACAGATCGCTGCGGCAACACGCAGTGTTTGCGGATTAACCGCTCTTCGGGGGTTTGAAACGCGACGCGAGGCCATAAATCTGAAAGCAGCGTCACCTCATCGCTCAGGATGTGTGTGTCTGCGCTCTCAGCATGTGTGTGCGCGCGCGCGCGCGCGCGCGCGTGTGTGTGTGTGTGTGTGTTGCAAGACAACTCCAAACGCAGGTTTCACTTGAACTGGTGAACACTGATCCGTGCAAAGATGAAAAGTCAGGAGAAAATAGAGACAAAAACTCACTAATCTCTCATTTCTGCCGTCAGTTTTCGCGTTTTATCGGCGTCATTTTGCAGTTCAGCGTTTTACCTTTAAGCTCAAACAGAGAAGCCATGACAGCGGGAAATGAGAATAGATTTAACCTCACGTTGATGATGTTTTTTAGTGTCAGGAGTCACTTTAGGTAGAATTTTCTTTTAATTATGGTGAAGGAGTTTTAATTTAGAGCCGCTCTGATTTTTCTGTGTAAACATATATATAAATATATTGACATACTGCTACTCTTATTTGAGTTCTAATTCTACTGATCCTCAGGTATTTTTATATAAACACCAGCATGTTTGAACATGCTGGTGTTTACGACCACATATTAAGGCCGTTGTAGACAGAAAAAAGTAAATTTTCATCTAAAAATCTCAGAAATTTTCTTTAAAAAAAAACGTGGAAATTTCTAACAATAAAAAGTTGAGAAAAAAATAACTGAAATTTTGAGATTAATTTCAGAAATTGTCTAAAAAATTGTGAAAATTTCTGAATTTGAAAAATTGCACATTTTCCCCAGTGCTAACTAGAAGCATCAAATCAGAGCCAAGAGGAGGGTCTTAATGCTGTCAATCACTGCCATGTGGCGCTGCTCCACCTTCTCTGCTATGCTGCTGCTAGCATAGCCTGTTGTGAATGCTAAGGCTAGTTAACATAGCCACCAATGGTGGTGAATAAACGTTTTTTCTGTAATGGTGAGTTGTTTCTCCGTTGTTTTGGTCATCACCCAGAGTTTGTGACTGTAGATGAGGGTAGGAACATAAATCGACCGGTAAATTGAGAGCTTCACCTTTAAGTTTCACAGTCAGGCTGGTAAATTTGGGTCGTTGTCATGTTTCAGGGTCCAGGTTTATTTCAGGTTTTATTGTTTTTACAGATTGTCTCAGCTTTCTGATACACGGTTAAATTCATGGTGGATTCTTTAACGGTGAGCTGGTCAGATCCTGCTGCTGAAAAGCATCCCAAACCATGACGCTCCCACCTCCATGCTTCAGTGGCTATGCCGTACGTTTCCTGGAATGCTAACATCTGGTTTATGCCAAATATGTCTTTTATCCTGAAGTTTAATAATAAATCAAAGAGTTAAGGTCTGTGTCTTTCTGGCAAACTTTAGTCTGACCTTCATGTTTGTTTTTTCAGAGTAAAAGTTTCCTCCTTCTACACCTTAGCATAACAGATACATTTTCTGATTTTGTACAGACATGCATTTTTGCATCAACGTTAGCAACAGCCTGCTTTGGGTCTGAATATGCTGTATTAACTGCAGCTGTGTTTCCATTTGTTGCTATAATGCTAATGTAAAAGAAAAAACTATTTCACAACTGTGGTTTTCCTGTTAAATAAGAAATTAAAATAAAATCATATGTGAATAAGCTTGTTCATGGAATAAGTCATTAAAAGTCATGACAGCAATGGATGTAAACAGTTAGTTGAGATTATTTTGATCCATCAGCCAATCAGAGGAAACATCAGCATCTTATTCAGGTGTTGGAGAGACAAGCCCCACCTACTTGGGAGCGGCTGCGTATGTGACGTTTGGGAAATTACAGTCAGTGATTTTCCAGAAGAGTTGTGGATTCAACACGTTGGAATGACACACAACTTTTTATGAACTGTGCTACGCTTTGAGTTCAAAGGACCAAAACAAACCATCATCTTCCTACCACTTCCTGTCGTCTTCTTTGTCATTTCCGCCAGTAGTAACACCCAGTCGTTGATTATGTGACTCGTGATGCGAATAAAGTGTTTTGTGGAACACAGATATTTCAATACGGCTGAAAATCCACCTCATTGTAGCACAAAAAGCTTTTTTATTGAAAAATGTGAGATTTTTCAAAATAAACAAACTTGATACAATCTCATATTCTGGTTCCAGCAGCAGCTTTCCAGTAGAAACAGGAAGAGCAGTTCAGCTAAGTCACATTTACAGCCTTAAAGTATCAAATCTTGAGATACGCTGAAGCACAATAACGACCTTGGAGGGTTTTATGACTGCAGTCGTCTGCACAGCAGAAGGTGACAATGTTTGTCTCCACTAACTGCCACTGATAAGCATCTGCTGAAGGCCTTTCTCCTGTTTCATTCCCAAAGTGTGAGATTTAACACGTCAGCAGAGGGAACTGGACCGCCGACTCGCCTCCTCCTCTTATCTACAGCTGGAGTTCACACAGTAGCATTTTGTTTACAGCATGCAGGTGTTGTTTGCCATTTACAGACTTCAGTGACTTACCTCCATGCTGTGAGGTTAGGGAATGAAACACACACACACAAACACACACAACAGTATACGTAGCTCGTATTTCAAGACAAAGAAGAAAAAGACAAGAAAGAAAAGTCAGAGTATGTTTGTTGTTTGTACACACAAAAGTGTTGGATGTCACTAAGTCAGCATTTAGAAATAAAAAAAATCCTCCATCAAGACGCAAAGTCATAAATGTGTCACGTAGGCAGGGGAAGTTTTCATGTCAACATAAGTGATGACCCAACATATGCAATTCTTGATTCATTACAATATTTTCCCCATTATTTTCATTCCTTGTTGCTTGGTTGAGAAGCATTTTAGTTTGATTTTCAAAAGATAAAATGGAGTCTTTTTATTGTTTCAGCAAAACAGATATCACATCACAACGCGATTCAAATGTAACAGATACACGATCAGTATCAATAGATAATCAATTTTATAAAATGTTCACTGAACTCTGAGCCAGAACCGCACAGCATTCTGGGAAATGTAGGTAGAGGAAAGACGTTAGCCGCTCAAACTCTCACAGTGAGCTAAGCTAGGTTGGTGAAATCAACAAAACTCACTCACTCTTTGGTTACCTAGCAACTCACTCACTCTTTGGTTACCTAGCAACTCACTCACTCTTTGGTTACCTAGCAACTCATTCACTCTTTGGTTACGCTTCAACACAAAAAACAAAATAAATACCAGACTTTAGGCTGTTGTCATCCAGTTTTTGGTAAAAAATGGATGACAAGGTGATGCTGCGCTGAGTCTGTAATTTTAATCCAGTTAATAGAAACATGCAGAAACCCCTTATTCTGGCAAAACAGCCATAAACATGTGAGACACAAACCAGGCTAAATGAAAATAAAATGATGTAATGTGGATTTTCCCTGCTTGGATACAACGGCTCTATTCTTCTCCTGCCCTGCTGCCCATATAGCCCCTGGCTGCCCTTCCAGTGACTATGTGTTTGCTTTATTGCTTTATCACCACCAGAGTTGTCTCAACCCAAAACACACGCCTATGAACCCTTCGCCAGGTGTTAATCCAGCCATCCATCCCACTGTTGCCGTTGTCACGCCACAAACTTTCAGCTCATCTGATACGCTACAATCCTCTGCACATTAAGACTCTATTAGGCACCACAAAGTCAAACACAAACACACATTCACAGCACAGCATCGCACGGTGGGTTGTTTTGACTCTGGGAATAAATGGCACATGCGGTATTTTGCATTGGCGGTTAGTGGCCGTGAAAGGAAGGCGAGGATGCCCATTCATTTTCACCCACGCTGTTTCTTTCAGACAGGGTTGCCAGATCTGACTGACGGTTTTCAGCACAAACCGACGAAAAACCCAACAAAGTCCAAAAAAAAAAAAAATCTCAACCTACAGTGAAATTCATGTTGATGGCGCCACATACAGTTATATATAGATGATCCCCAACAGTTTTGGTTGTACTTTGAACACAATGAGACTTGAGTTTTTTCTGTCATTATGTCCTTTTAAATCACAATGTTGCCGTGGGATTTCTGTTTTACAGTACCACTAAACATGTTTCCACAACTGATGGTAGACTCGATTCAATTGGGACCAAATTTGTAACATTTGTTAAATTTTCAGCTGCTGTGGTTCACTTTCCCACTGCACCGGGTCAAATGATCCAAACTAATTGAAAACCTGTTCCCCTCCTCACCTGTGGGGGTGCTACACCCAGAACTACCAAAGAAAATGACACACAAACATCTAAAGAAGACCAGCTCAACTTCCTACTTCACAAAATGTTAACAAAACTGGAGTACGATCAGGTTTTAGCGGTTGTAGGATTACTTATTTGCTGTTTCTTTTGCTAACGCTAGTTAGCATTTGTTTTGGATGTATTTACTCAGAATTCACTGCTTTTGGAGCAGTTTCCGGTTCACTTAATATTCATATATGCAGTCAAACCGCATCCGAGTTCACTTTATCTGAACTGAGAGTTTTGTAGACAGACCAGTGTTTGCTTTTTTGGTCTGATTATCACATTCACACTGATGCAAATGAACCGGACTTTCGAGCTAAATGAGCCGGAGTTTGATTAAAGTGGACTAAAAAGAGTCTGCTAGTGTGCATTTTATTTAAAAATGTGCATTCCTGTCACACATTCACAACTATTTTGAAAGAAATTTCCCTGAAACCTTTCTAATAACCCACCAAATGTTGTGAAAAGGAGCAAGCTTTTTTTCCCCAGCCAAATGAGTTCAAAAGCAGAAATTTGCCCAATCTGGCAACCCGGCTTTCAGCCTCTACCAGCAGCAACGCTGGGATCCTGCATTCCTTCCCAGCACCTTGTAATCCAATAAGAAATGTGTAGCACTGCTGCCTTTTGACAAGCAGCTCCACTTAATTACCATGTTGTGGGGCTGACAGGCCTTAGGGGGGCCGGTCGGACCAAAAGGAGGGTCATCGCTGGTTCAAAGTTGCTGGGAACATCCTGGAAACTCATTCAAAGTAATAATTTAAATGTATAATATGAAATAAAACCCCAGGAACTTTTGGTTTTGCTGTGAGGGCAGAAGTTGATCTCTAGGCCAAACGTTTTGCCAAGTGGGCCAAAGTTGTAGACTCTGAAGTAGTTGGGGGCCAAAACAAACCCAAACTAAAATCAAGCAAATAAAGTAGATCAATATTTAATGAAGCTCCAAAACTCAAAAACAACTTTTATGCCGGGTGTAGATAGTAAATTTCCATCAAAAACTAAAAACATTTGTGATTAATCTCATAAATTTTTTTAGAAAACTTTGAAATTTTCTAAATTTTCTTAATTTAGCATTTGAGCTGTATTAAAAGAAATATGTCTAGTTTTCAGTTTCTTTGGGTTCGATTGAATACATTTATTTTCAGCAATAAGATCAGGATTTGGGTCTCTTTGGCTATATTTAGCCAAGTTTAAGAAAAAGTACAAGCTAATTTGAGTGCAGCAAAGTCAGCTTTTCAGTAAAAGTCTCGGTTTTACTTTTTTAAAATCTGGCAACACAAAGACAAATACATTGTGTTGTACTTCACATTTTCCTGTGTAAGAAAATTATGTTGGTAACAATTTTTATCTTGATTACAAATCAGAAATGTCTCCATTTGCATCTCTGGGCCAAATCTGTATAATTTTTGAATTGCAGGGGCCACACAAAATCAGTCCAAGGGCCACAAACCCATCCTCTGGGCTCTATTTTTAATGTTCACACGCAAAAGCAAAGTGAAGGCACAGAAAATATTTGCTGTCATTTTTTTCAAGGTTGCAAATGGGAGCCAGCCTCTGCATGTTGAGGCATCAAAACTCAGAATGAAACAAGAAAAGGAAAGGTTCAATTTCTGACTCATTAGTAAGGCTTGTTGAACCTGCACAGCACCATAAACATGTTTATTTAAGCTAAAGTACAGCCAGCTGGCATGCGTCCAGTGACTAAATTACCCTTTAAAGTAACAGATGAGACAAGGTCAATGGAAAGGGCAAAAAGAAAAAATCCTTTCTATATTTATGTTTCGCAAGAATCACAGCTGAACCTTTACGCCTGCAACGTTTTTGAAAACATAATTATTTCAAAATGTTTTCCACCTTTAATGTGACATTTATCTTGTATCTGCAGTTAGAAAATTAAAGTCAGCACAGCTTCAGTTCATCAGACCTGAACATCCGGAGTCACACAAAGACAGCTACAAAGTCAGTCTTCTGTCACCTGCAGAACTAATGTTGCATTGATTACTGCAACAGTTGGTTTATGGTTTATGTTTTTTGGTGTAAAGCACCTTGAGCTGCCTTGTTGCTGAAATGTGCTATATAAATAAAGCTTTATTTAACTTTAATGCAACTTACAGGAGCAATGCAATCAAGTCAAGGAAAGCAGATAGTGAGTGGAAGAATCCAGCAATGACTAATGAAAGGTTTGTATGATAAAGCAGTGCTGGAAAGTGACAATGAAACCAAAGGAATAAATCAGAGGAAATGAGCAGGGAAGCTGAATGAGGGAGACTAACTAGTTAAGCTAGTTACTCTCTAGCATAACTAGTTTCCATTACAAATCTGCACAAAACTTTGTTGATATTCTGCTAAAGTCAGAAAAACACAATTTTGGAATTGCTGAGTTTCCTTTAAATGAAGTTAAAATCAGATGTGAACAAGTTTGTTCATGTGATACACCATTAAAAAAACATGATGCGCCATTATCGTTCAGCTACTTCCAGTCATCTTCGTAGTTTCTGTCAGTAGAAACATCCTGTTGTTCGTCATGTGACTCATGGGACATGAAAAGTGTGTAGCAGTTTTTACGAAACAGAATCATAAAAAGATGAAGGAAGCTAAGAAAAAAGAAAGCACACGTAGTGGTGCAGATTCTGTAGAGAAGTCTGTTTGGATTCATAGTCAGAACTGATTGGGTTGTGATGCACTTTAGTGACAAAAACTTATTTCATAACAACATAAATATGATTTTTGTCTGTTATTTTTGTCCGGATTTATCGTATCTGACTTCTTCTAGTGTAGAATTATGAAGCATGTCTCATGTAACGTGACGTAAAGGTTGGAGAAAATGCAAATCATTTATGATTTAGTTCCACAAATCAGACTTTTTGCGGTGGGTGAAAAGACTGGAATTGGGTCGAATTTACCTGCCAAAGAAACTATAAACCGAGCAGAAAAGACCTGACAATAATCTGTTAAATAAATGCAAATGTAATATCAATACGCAAGAATAAACTAAGAAGCTAAAAACAAAGGGATGAACCTGTATAGCAACACTCTTTGAATAAAGACTGAGTATGGCAAGACCTATCGAATATAAATAAACCAAAAGGAATGGATCAAGCACAAAATAAGGCCAAAACCCAAGCACCAAAGAATCGTAATAGATACAGGATGTTGATCTTATTAGATGTGGAAAAGGATCAGAAAGGATTTTTTTGGTTTCATTTCTAAATCATAAAAACCTGGGGGATATGACACATTTCATATCCTCTGTGTCTTTGTTTTGTTCTGTGTTTTTGGAGGATATTTGTTTCCAAGGAAGCCAATTTGCAAGTCAGAGATACTTGAAGGATTCTCTCTTCTTCCCTGGAATAATTTTGAAACATTCACGTAAGGACCCAGGCTGAAGGCAAATTCAGCCACTTCAAATCCAGATGATAGCCACATTTGCAAGTTTATGCAAATAGTTGTAAAACTTTGATTTGCCAGTCGTTGAATCTTGAGACAATTGTCTTTCGCCAACTTTGTCCTCTGTTTGCATTACCACTTCCTCTCTTTCTTCATTTCTTATTTATGGGTTCTGAATTTATGTTTTCTCCCAACTGTTTTACACTTAGCCAGTTCAAATATATAAAAACTTAATTTAGTTTGTCATTTAAACAAACACTTCCATCTTCTCCACCTGCTTGGCTTCAGGAGGGCATTTGCTAGTCTAAACATTCATGTAAATGCTATGGAAAAATGCTTTGTGCTGCATTGTAGCTCAAAGAAAATAACTCAAACCTCTGCAAAGTGCATTCACTCTGGGCTCTGCACACTTTATTTTTATATGTTGTTTCTGTCGAGCGTGTTGTCTTTGCATCTTTGTCGTTTTTCAGATTTTATTTGGCTCGCCGTGCGGCTGCAGCGTGGAGGAAGGCAGGGATCGGTTGAGGCTGTTGTTGCTCACAGAGAGCATGCAGAGGACAGTGCAGATGGTGCAGCTGTATTCAAACAGTGATAAATGACCGCCGCACCTGGCTCATGGTAACTCGAGTAAACACCGCAAATGCCAAGGTTAACACTTAAAACTTTTGATTTGCATAGGCCTTTGAAAGTGTACTCAAATAAAAATGGCCTATAAATGGACACCGCCACACAAGCAAACAAATTTTCTAAGTATAGAGTATAATGATGAGCCAATAAGTATGCCAAATTTTATAAAATGTATACAACTTTTATTTTTACAAAGTGTGTTTTAGACTTTATGGAGGCAATAAAGGCTGTAAAACACAATATATGTTTTTGCAGTTTGATGGATTTTTATAAACATTCCTGTAAAATAAAATAAACTAAACTAAGTGAAAGTGCAGTATTACTTCTTTTTAGTAGATAATAGATAAACTAAAAGGTCACAATTTTGTGCACCTGTTTAGGTCTATAACGATCATACACTGCAGGTTTGTAGCCAAAACAGGATTATGTATTATGTTTAACTTAAATAAAGGGATTATAACAATACATTCTGCAGGCAGATTATAAAATGATCTGCCTGCAGATAAGCTGTAAGCAACAAAGCTTAATTTAAATACAATTTATTGTACAAACATTTGAGAAATATTTATTTTAGATGCAAATACAATAAAGTAAAAACAGTGCAGGTTTTTATACATTAAAATAAATATTGTCCCAAGGACATTGCCATGTTGGTTACACAACAATGCATTCTGGGTAAATTATGTATGCCAGGTCCAATTATGCAAGCTTCATCCAGTCAAAGCAAAGTTGAGTATCGTTAAGACGTTTTAATTTGAACCAGATCAAGTTGAAATTGATGGGAATGTAGAAATCACAAGAGGAAATGAAGATGAGGAGGAAGAGGAAGAGGAAGGAGTTGGCAGAAAAAGCTCGAGTTTGTGCTGCTGCTGCTACCGTTAGCTTCGTAAATGAAACAGTGAATGACATGTACCTCTGATGGTGTGGTCTGGTAAATAGCTATGTGTCCGGTCCAGTCTCTGTGGTTTCACTTTCGGTAGTAGCAATAGCCATTAGCTTCCTCATAAGTTTTGCTCGTACAAATAACTCACAGTCTTCTGCAGAGAAATGTTGAGAGCACAAATGTGACTCCTTGGGATGTTGTTCTTTTTTTTTATGTAGAAAGCGATGCTGACTCACTTCACTATTTTTTCCCCTTAATTTACGAGTAACAGCGCCACCATGTGGCATTGTTTAAATTTACACTAATCAAACGCAAAGTCAGTGACGTGCGGTCAGAGGAGGCCTCACCTGTCATCATCGAAAAATAATATATAATGATAATTTACATTTCTGTTTTCACTCTGTGGTTTGTGCTATAAAGTATTTATTTTTCATTTAGCTCAACCAATTTTGATGATTTTTTTTCTTCAAAATCAGTTAATTTTCGCAATTCTCCATTGAAATGCTCGGAAGCTGGTGAGGCAGCAGCGAGCTGAGCCCTTGGATTGCCAACGTCTCGCTCACTGCGCTGGCTGCTATTCTATGAGAGCCTGCTCCTCCTGTCTGTACGTCACCAATAAAATGGTTAAAACATTTAATATATGAGCTGATTTTCCAAAATTTAGCTTATGTATACAATGTACAGCGTGTTTCCTGTGCTGAGGAGCCATCAGAAACGGCAGAGAACAGATTGAGGCAGGCAGTTCTCTTGCCTCATGGCAGGGGGCGCTCATGATCCCAGACATTGTGACTCCATGTCTGCAGAGTAAGAGAGTGAGCTAGCGTAAAGTGCAGCGATATATTTAGTTTTTTCCTCTCTTCCGACGTCGACATGGATTACTACATTTCTACACCTAAACAGTTTTCTAAAGTGGATTTTCAATCGAAGCTGGAAATAATAACTAAAGGAAGCCCAACACCGGAGCTGAAAGGTTTGCTCCAAACTATGAGACAGAAGAGTAGCCGCTCTTTTCAAACGGAAGGAAAAGACTGGCTTTGTGAATGTCCTCATAGAAACAGCCATTTCTGCTTTCCTCCCTTCTTTTCTAAACGTGTGGTACTGTGTGGACTCAGATGGGATTTTGACTTGAACCAAACATGACCGGTCGACCACTCATTCAAAACCAGGTCGCACTAAAACTGGGATGTCGAGGATAGATTTGGCGTTGGATGAATGGAGCGGCGCACGGACTTCATTTATAGGTAAAGGTAAGATGGACATATTTTTTTGTTTAGTTTTTTAATGAAATGTGCGTGTTTTGGGCTACAGTTTGTGTGTGTGAAGAACGCAGAGAAGAAACTTAACCCGCAAACTGCTGTGTTAGATTAGCTAATAGCAGCGGTAGCTATAATCTCCCACAGCAATTTTAAGTTAGTGGGAAAATGACGAGATATTTAGGCCAACATGCTCAACTAATTGTGGATAACTTTCTGTTGAAACATGGAAAGAGTAGCATTTTCAAAATATACAGATATTGAAACAAATTAATTGGAGTGTTGTATCTGTGGCCCTGCTAAAAAAACCTAATATAAGTGAAATCTCTCTGTAGACAGGATGTTTAACCTAACAGTTTAATATCTGGACTTAAGAGACAATATTTCAAAGTAGCATAAATACAATCTGTTTCTGCTTTTGTTGCCCTGTACAAATTATTGCAACACATTTAATACCTTCTCAGAAGTATTTTTTGGGTTATGTTGTTTTATGTAGGATGAAATCATGCTGACTCCTGAAGTTGCATTGAGCCAATTTAACCTTGGAGTTGGTCTGGCAGAACCTGTTGCGACAGTGACACTTTGGTCTTGTTTAGTCAACACCGCCTGTGCTATTCTCTCTGTTTTCATGTCAACACATTTTGTTTCCTGCACAATACAGTATGAAGAAACTGGCATCCATTTCTTATCTGCACATGCGTCTAAACAACTTGCAGGTTTTATGTGAACCAGCTGAGCGGACGTCTGACTTTTTTACACTTCTTAATTTTCCTGTTCGCCTTTTCCATTTCTGACTCCAGATGGGAAGATTTAAAACTGCTGTTTGCTTTTGTGATATATGATTTTTTTTACATAAACATGGCCTTTCCGCAAGTGATCAAACTGTGGACAAGGGCCCATTTGTGGCCCTTGGATTCATTTTGTGTGGCCCCTCACAGCAAGTCAAGGATGGCACAAATTTGGCCATCCGGATGAGATTTTCCATGGCAAGTTTTTATCTTCTTAAGCAAAAAAATATTAAGAACAACACAGAGAGACCTTTTATTTTTATTTCATCATAAGTTGTCCCACAAACATAAACAAACTTTGGCACACCCATCCATCACATTTGGCTAAAAGTAGCGAAAGCTGTTGAAGAAAATTCTTATTTTAGTTGCTGGGAATAAACTAAATCCATTTTATAGACTTAAACTGAACATAGTAAACCCAAAGAGGTAAGTGACCGTAAACATTTAGACAAATGTAAAATATTATGCGTTTATTCTAGGGCTGTAGTGATACAATAATCTGATGATACGATACACGATATTCTGCTCACGATGCAATATACATTGCGATATTCAGCAAACCATACAATTCAATACACTTTTGCAATTTTCTGAAAGATTTTAGAGGGACAGAGTGATTTTGGTGACATTTTGTGACTGTTATAGAGTTGGACTGAATTAATTTAACTGAAAACTGATTAAAAGCACCAACTACACAATACCTGGCTCTGGTGGGACATGGACACAGACTTAAAGTCGACAGCTGTACAAAATGAATCAAAGAAGTGGTGAGAAAACATGTTTCTTTCAATTGAAACAGTACAAACTGGAGCTTACATGCATTTGTAAAGTAAATAAAGTGCACCAAGTACCCTGCTCTGAATAGTTCGATACCTTTCTAGCCTTGACACTTAACATCTGAAGGAATCGCTCTAAGCCTGATGACCTAATCACTCTCCTGGCGAAGCAAGCAGTGAGTGAGCAAGGTGACAGTTGGATGTTACGATACTTGCGGATGAATATCGATGTTTTTCTAGGAAAGACAATATCGATATATATTGCAAAATCGATATTATTACATAGCCCTATTTTATTCATTGTTGTGCAGGTAAAAGAGAAAGAATTCAAGTAAATTGGGTTGGTGAAAAGAACATTTTGGCCCCTGAATACTTTCAGTTCGGGAATTTTTGGCCTTCGGTGCAAAAGGTTTGGACACCATTAATGTAATGAAGGAAAGTTAAATAAAGTTTTATTGGATGGATTGTAGTTCTTTAGAAGTCATTAGACTTTCAGGAAACTCGATTGATAACATTTCCACTAAAAGAGTTTTCTTCCAAAATCCGTCCACCTCACTCTCCATCCCATCCTTAAGCAACACAGTGTTACAGTCAAGCTTATATTTTCAGGTGGAGAACTTTCCCTGAAAGCACCAGGCTGTTTCCCTGGCCCCTTGGCTGCAAGCTGCTCCAGCGCTGGCTGAAAGACTCCAACATCATCTAAAAAAAGACGAATGAAACCCTGAGGCAGGCTCAGGTTGGCTAATCGGGAGGATCGGGAGAATTCCCGCTGGGCTGTTCTGATGTTTGGAGGCCGGTTTCCTCTCTCTTTGTTTACATGTCTTGGGGATGCTGTGCAGTCTCCAGTGGCAGCTCTCTGTTTTATGTTTATAAGATGGGAAGTAGAAAGAGCTAGAGTGTTTTAAAAGTTATTAAAATGAGGGAAGCTGTGGAAATGGAGTTAAATGTGCAAACTTTTTCACAAATCTTGCTTGCAGGTCAGTAACTTCAAATGAGGATGATGAAACGGGTAATGCTAGATGTACTTTGAATGTTATTAGAATTAGTATAATGAAGGGTGTGAAGTAGAAATGCTTTTTATGAAAACCGTTCACACAGATTCCAGGTGTGTTTACTTAATTAGTAGAACGACCACAGAAAAAATGTGGTCAATAAGACCTGCTGGCCTCTCCATCATCATTTGAACTTTGTCGTTTTCACCAGTTGCTGTTGTGCTTGGTTAATTTGCTCTTTGTTTTAAACAATTAAACATGTCTGTAATGGAGCTGCTGGTGAGCGTATATAAAATTTTGGCTTCTACACTGAGAGATTTTGTCCCTATTTAATTTTTACAAACACAAATTTTTACTTCCAAGTTTTGCCAATTTTACAAAAACTGAACTGGAGTTGGTTCAATTTTGACCTTTAAAAAATGATGGAAAAAAGCTGAGCTAAAGAGGAAAACAATTTAAACAACTCAAACTGTCAACTACAACTAATACGCAACTAATATGTCAGATTCTGCTATTCAGTGTGGCATAAAATATTTATCCTAACCATTTCTGTGAATTTTGACCTGTTGGAATTTTTTTTCCTCTTTATTTGAGCTTTTCAGCAGATCAGCTGACCCATCAACCTATATTATTTACAATTCATTTTGCTAAGAAATGCAGTTTTTTCTACATTTTAGACTTTGTTTCTCAGTTAAAAAGTTGGCTCCCTAAAATATCTTACAAACCTGATGAGGTAAAGTGAAATAAAAGCAATGTTTAAACCAAGACTGATCACCGCAGTGCAGAATATTAATGCTGAAACAAGGTCGTTTGTTTCCTGCCCTGCACAATTTATAAGGAGGGCACAACTTATAACTCCGAACAAATGAGGCCAGTGACAAGATGAAAGTTGTGATTTACGCCTGAAGGAATTTTAAGGAAAGTGTTTTTGAACATGTGGTCTTCAGCTGCTCACCTTTAGCCCCGCTCTGATAAACCTGCAGATTTACACCGCAACCCCAAAAGGGTAGAAAAGAGGAAAGGAAAAGAAATCACTGTTCATGCCACATTTCCTGGATAACTGAAGTTATTGTTTCCGTTCAGGGTGTTGGACAGAAAGAGGCAACTCTTCCTTTCCGGCTGGTTTTGTCTTGTTTCAGGTGTGCTAAGATGTTTGCACTGGAGACTGGATCAAGGATGCTTGGAGGGATTTTGTGTTTTTGCTGTGCGTAAAAATAAACATGTATTTTAATCTGCATAGAAACGCATATTATTAAATCATATGAAATATTTACGGCACGCATCTTAGAGAATGCTGGATATCAAATATAAACTAATAAAAATCATCTTTACTCTCACTACAATTTAAATGACAAAAATAAACAATTATAATTTGCCATTCAAAAAAAAATCAAAATCAAATTTTATTTGTATAGCACATTTCAGCAGCAAGGCATTTCAAAGTGCTTTACATCATAACAAAAACAAAAATACAGAGTCATGCAACATAGAATTAACAATCAAAACATTACATTAAGTCAAGAGCCATCATTGAATTCGTAATTAATTACGTTTCAAATCAACTCTGAACAGGTGGGTTTTTAGTCGAGATTTACAGGAACTCTGTGTTTCAGCTGCTTTACAGTTTTCTG
>NW_015113354.1:131922-135765 GCF_001443285.1 Poecilia latipinna
ATGTAGGATTCAAACCAGTTGAGCACTGGACCGGAGAGTCCGACCCAACTCTGCAGTCGATTCAGTAAAATGTCGTGGTCAGCACTGAGGTCCAACAGAACCAGCACTGTGGTTCTCCCACAGTCCGTATTTAAATGGATGTCATTGAACCATTAAAAATCTCAGGAGCATACTTAATGTTTTACTCAAGAAGGCCTTATGAATGTAACGTAACTACAACGTCAATTAAAATGTTTACTATATAAAAAACATATAATTTAAAGAAAATTTCGATGCTGTGCCTTTTGTAAAAATGAAGGCGTTACTTACATTAAAGTTACTGGCAGTGTTATTTCATTTTAGGCATTTTTCTGTCCAAAGTCTCTTCACAGTCATAACATATTAGGTGAAGTATCCAGTAAATCTCTTACCAGGCCAGTATTATGTATTTTAAAGGCCCATAATTCCATTTTATGGTTTAATAAAGTAACTGTTACCTTCAGTTGTTATAAAAATGCTATATATATTTTTAATGCCTTGAAATTGGGCCACTGTCTCTTTAAGAAACTCTTGCTCTTTCTGAACCTCTGTGTTTACCAGCGTTGCTCTGAGAAGTAGCTCCTATAATGAGCTCAGCAGGTGTTTGCTAATATCTGCTGGCTAGTCTGAAGGAGTTGAGTGGAGGAGTTGCAGCAGAGGGTTGCTCTGTAACGCGGCAGCTTGGACACTGATGAGCTTTAATTTTCTGTCTTTTATTATATATCACAAGTAGGCCTGTTGCAATAAACAGTAAATTAATCACATAATAAATTAAAACATACTCAATAACTACCTTGGGCATGATTTATTGTTTTTCTCCTTCCTCAATTTGTTTACAGAGACTTCATAATTCATTTAATTTATTGTTTCTGTTGTTTTATTTAGTTTATTGCTATTACCATTACATTACTGGAAAATGATCTCCAAACAAGAATATTATTGTTTATCACAATAACTTCTGGGACAATTTATTGTCTAGGAAAGTTTGTTATTGCGACAGCCTAATTACGAACCTGCTTTAGCATTCAGTTTTCACCCAAAAGAGCAGAATTTACTCTGAATCCACCGCGTTTAGTTATTAAAGCAGTAGAGTCACAACACAAAGCCAGATCCAAACAGTCCCACCAAGAAAATCAGCTTCACGAAGGATTATTTTAGCAAAGTACCTTTTAATCCCAGATGCGTTTTCTTATCTTTGCACCTGTTGAAGCTTTAAAACCTTTAATGTCCCTCAAGTTATATGAGACTTGAAATATTTAATAAAACTTTGCATCGTGGCTCCATGACAATCAGGATCTCTGATTTCTGCTTTTAGATTGGCTGCGTTATAAGCGTTACCTTCGATTGGCTGCAGGTGAACTGAGCTCCGCCGTCATGTTCTGCTTCTCCTGTACGCCCAGAACAGCTGCAGGCTTCACATTCAGGCAGTTTATATGAATAAATGAACCGATCTGATCCGAGCCGCATCAGGGAAGTCCCCCTCAGAGGGACAAAGAGCCGATGTGGAACCAGAAAGATTTACCAGGATTAGGATTGAGCAGCAGCAGTATTAATATTGGACTACAGCAGCACATATAGTGACTGTGCTCAGTTACAGCAACATACACATGTAGAGACAAGACTTTGTGTTTTTGCAGTGTATCACACAAAATGCGAAAAAGCATCTGGAAATTGTGAAAATAGATTATATTTGCTAATAATGCAGACAACAACCTGTTTTTGTGGTTTTCATGTAAATATTGTTTCCAGATTCTTTTTTTTATTCCAGCAGGATACTTACCAAGTCATGTTGATCTACCACAAATATCTTAGTGCACTTGGAATAAGACAAGCGAATTTGAAAGTAATTTTCAGCAAGATATAGAGGATTGTTTTAAATAATTCCTTAATATTGATGATAAAGTACAAGTTCTATTGGCTGATAAATTAATTTATGGAAAAAATGGCTTTTACGGGTTAAATAATCTGCCAATAATTCCATATTAATGAATTATTGACTTAAAACAATCCTCTTTATCTTGCTAAAAAGTTACTTGCATGTTAGTTTTGCGTATTTCAAGTTTGCTAAAATATTTGAACTACAAAATAGACAAAGGAATTAGACCAGAGGATACTTACTTATACTGATCTAGCAACCCTGAACAGGAGCATCTAGTTTATATACTTTAAATAGATCATTAGATTATTTTTCTTCTTTTGCTCTCTCTTTCCTTTGGTTTCTTATTTTGTTTGTATTTCCTTTTAATTCCTGTAAAGCACTTTGTATTGCCTTGTTGCTGAAAATGTGCCATATAAATAAAATGACCTTTATCTTTACGAAAAATAATTGGTAAGATTTTGTTTTTGCAGTGTATCCCGTCATCTACTTTCTCAGGAATGTCTGACTTTTGCTTCTCATGATTTACAATAAATTGCTTAAACTTTTATGTTTAATTACTTCAGTCTTAGTATCACATTAGCTGAGCTGTGTGGGACGTGACAAGGGGCTGCAACACTGAGGGCTGCAATACACACAATACATAACAAATATAGTCATTTGTCACAACTATGGTTACATTAAGACCTAAAATATCAAAACAACTTGTCTCCATGGAAACAATATTGTATGCATCATAACACGTTTCCAGATTTGTTAAAATAAAATAAATTTAACTTTTAAGGCCCCGTTTACACAACAACGATTTCGGGGGAAAACGGAAGAGTTTTGTTGCGTTTGTAGTGTTCATTTACACGAAACCACCGAATGTTTTCTCTGACAACGGCACAGATTGAAAACGGCTTCCAGAGTGCGATGTTTCTGAAACGTACCGTTTTCCGTTGTCGTGTAAACAGAGAAAACGGATCTGTTCGTCAGTATGACGCAAAACATAGCTGCTTCCTACAATCCACAGAAGAAGAAGAAACCACTCACAATGCTGGTGTTATTGTTTCCCCATCACATACGGTTCCCTCAGCGTCTCTTCACCGCTCCGCACCACCCAGGTGGCAAAATACACGGCTGCTTGTTCAGCCTCTTATCTAGAGAACTACGGACCAGCCCCGGCTCCAGACGAGTTTAACAGGGGGCATCAACTTATTAATACTTTATTCGCTGCCATCTTAACGGTTGTAACAGCTTTCAGGTACAACTCCTTTTTTACGCATGCGCACCTAAGTTTCAAAGAATCTAGCACCAACTAGTGGTGTGGCAGGACATTACACGTTTTCGATGTGTACCGTTACTGTGTGTAAACAGATCGTAATTAGAATGTTATCGTGTAAACGATCCAACAAAAACGGAACAAAAGTGCCGTTTTTTTGTTGGATCGTTGTCGTGTAAACGCCCCTTAAGTGAAACTTTCTGGTGCACAAAAGAAGTGTGTAATTAGAATAATCAGATGGCTGAATGTTTTGTTTTAAAAAATACATAGAGAGTTAAATGTTTATGGAGCTGTAACCCTTTGAACAATGTTACCATGGAAACCATAAGAGCATCTGTCAAATGTAAATATGACAAAGATAATCTGAAGAGGTGGCTCAAAGAAACGGTAAGTAAAGGCTTATTTATTTATCACATATATTTGTAATAATTCATACTGATGTTTAATATTTCACTTTGTAGAATCATGTCATTACTAAGACTTAAACGTGTGAAGCAGAAATCATCCCTCTGTTCCAGGATTCTCATTTGTTTCTGTTAAAAGTGGTAAAAGATTACAAAGCATCTGTTTAAATGCTTAGTTAGCTTATGAAAACGTTCTAAATTAAAAACAGAAATGAAAACTTTTCTGAGAAATTAGGGAATATATTTAATCCTGGCTGACATAAAGCAGGAAGTTAAGACTG